>NC_068938.1:180349996-180642220 GCF_016801865.2 Culex pipiens pallens | reverse complement strand
TTTTCGAATAAATAATTCCAGGTAAAAAGTCACGCTATCATCGAAAAAAAATTGTGTTAAACACTTTTCGATTGCTTTGCTATGATTTAAAATCATCAAAAAATCCGAAAAATTGGCAACACAGCCAAACGAGGTTTGATCAACTTGTGCCATAGCTCAATAGATGCAATTTTGCTGTCATACAAAAAATATAAAGATTATTTTTTTAGTAAAATGACCATTGCCAATTCTAACTTTTCGTGTGAAAAAACGGCGGTTTTGAGATGTAAACTTAAAAACCGTTTTTAGTTTGAGAAAATTTCAGATTTCTTCGAAAACATATATTACAAATTTTGGAATCAAGACTAACTTTTCAAAAGGGGTTTTTTTTCAAAATTACGCCTTTAACTTTCAAAATATTTTATACCCGAAATTTGGTATGCTTTTCTGTTTAATCTGATTTTTTTAAATACTCAAATTTAAAAAAATGTTTTTGAATACTCAAATTTTCATAATTGACATAGTATGCATAAAAATAGGCAAAATTTAGTATACATTTTCATTTTTTTTTGTAAAAATTACATTTTTTATAAAGTATCGCGTTTTTTTGAAAATACTACTTTTTATAATATGCACACTCAGATTTTTTTTACCGCATTCGGCAAAGTTTGCCGAACTTTAAAATGCTAAACAGTTCGGTACACTAAAATTGCGGATTCGGTAAAAACATACGGAAATTCGGTAATAAAGTTCATTATTCTTCATCGTACAACCGAAATTCGGATTTTTTTTTGCTTATTTTGAACTACCGTACGAAGCAAAATGTTGCATGCATTCTCACTTATTTAGAGATTTTGTTTAGTAAATTACTCAAATATTAGCAAAATACCGTTTTTTTCAAAAGTTCTCAAATTTTCATAATTTGCAATATGGGTTACAAACGAAGTAAAATTGTGCATGAATTATCACTTTATTAGAGTTTTGTATGTCAAATGAGCAACTCTCTACGAAATCGGCCGATTTCGACCATTTTTATTTTTTGTATTTTTTTTATTTGACTCAAACTTTGTGGGGGCCTTCCCTTTGACCAAATAAGCTATTTTGCGTCATTGGTTCACCCATACAAGTCTCCATACAATTTTGGCTGCTGTCCATACAAAAATGGTATGTAAATATTCAAACAGCTGTAACTTTTGAGTGAATTTTCTGATCAATTTGGTATCTTCGGCAAAGTTGTAGGTATTGTTGAGGACTTTTGAGAAAAAAATAGGTACACGGAAAAAAAAATTGGAGATTTTTTTTACCAACTTTTTTTTACTAAAACTCAATTTCCCAAAATACGTATTTTTTGATTTTCGAGATTTTTTGATGTTTTAGGGGACAAAAATCCGCAACTTTTGAGCCATAGAGAAACATGGTCAAAAAATCTGCCGCCGAGTTATGAATTTTTGAAAAAATAGTGATTTTTGGAAAAAATCGAAGTTTTATGCAAAAACAATTTGCAATCGAAAAGTACTTTACAGAGTTTTTGATAAAGGGCTCCGTTTTCAAGATACAGCCACCGAAAGTTTTATTTTAGCGAAATATGTGCAGTTTTTCAATTTTTAAAAATAGTGACCATGAGTGACCATTTCTAAAAATATTTTTTTTGAAAAGTTCAGGGCCAAATATTGAATATTACGCCCATTTAAAATGCTAGTCTTGATTTAAAAATTTTCAAAATATTTTTTTCGAAAAGATCGGAAAATTTCACGAATGTTTCATGTATTAACATTGAAAATCGGACCATTAATTGCTGAGATAACGTCATTAGAAAATGGTGGGCTGATTGGGTGAGACTTAGAAAACTTCAATTTTCGTGTTTCTTTTTCTTTAAGCCGCTGTATTTCAGCAACCAGAGGTCCAATCTTCAATGTCTCTTAGACAATTTTATAGCAAATTTTCTGAACTTTACAAAAAAAATATTTTTAGAAATGGTCACTAATGGTCACTATTTTGAAAAAAAGGAAAAACTGCACATATTTCGCTAAAATCAAACTTTCGGTGGCTATATCTTGAAAACGGAGCCCTTTATCAAAAAATCTGTAAAGTACTTTTCGATTGCAAATTCAATTTTGCATTAAAAGTAATGTCAAACTTGTTTTTGCATAAAACTTCGATTTTTTCCAAAAATCACTATTTTTTCAAAAATTTATAACTCGGCGGCAGATTTTTTGACCATGTTTCTCTATGGCTCAAAAGTTGCGGATTTTTGTCCCCTAAAACATATCAAAAAATCTCGAAAATCAAAAAATACGTATTTTGGGAAATTGAGTTTTATTGAAAAAAAAAAAAATGATAAAAATCTCCAATTTTTTTTCTTCCGTCTACCTATTTTTTTCTCAAAAGTCCTCAACAATACCTACAACTTTGCCGAAGACACCAAATTGATCAGAATATTCACTCAAAAGTTACAGCTGTTTGAATATTTACAAACCATTTTTGTATGGACAGCTGCCAAAATTGTATGGAGACTTGTATGGGTGAACCAATGACACAAAATAGCATATTTGGTCAAAGTTTGAGCCAAATCAAAAAATACAAATAAAATCCATTTCCGGTTTTGGTAGAGAATTGCTCAAATATTAAAATTTTTACTAGAAGACGTATTTTTTCTAAAAATACTGAAATTTCAATGAAAAACGTAGTTTTTGAAAAATATGGTTTTGATTGAACAAAAAAAAAAAAAACTCTAATTTAGTGAAAATACATTCAAAATTTTGCTTCTTTGATACTCATATTGCAATACATGAAAAATTAAGTTAAAAATAGTATTTTACTAAAAAATGTATTTAATGTGAAAATGCATACGAAATTTCGCATTGTTCAAAACTCATATTGCAAATTATAAAAAAAATAGTATTTTCTAAAAATATGTTTTTTTTTATTTGAGTGTATTATAAAAATGTGATAATTTTTGAATATTTTTACTTTGAAACTTACTACATTATAAAACAATACATTCTTATTGAAAGTATTGAATATTTGAAATAATGTGGTTCGATTAAGTCAATTTTAGAAAGATTTAAAATAATGAGTTATCGTCCGTTACCGTCGATGAGATTATCGCCGCTTAAATTATCGTAGAAACGATAACGATTGTTATTGTTATTGTTAGACGCTAGTATTATCGACAAAAAATTTACCGATTATCAATTTTGGTTTTTAGAAATGAACAATCATGGACTATTCTCAAAAGTAAAAAAAAGGTGTTTTTTTTAGTTAAAATCAAACTTTAAGAGGCAAATCTAAAAAATGGCGCATTTTATCAAAATTATTGTTAAGTACTTAACAGGACTTACTAACTTTTCGGTAGTAGATTTGATTTCAAATTAGAAGCTGATGTCAAATAAAATCACATAAAATTGCAGGAAAAAATAATAGTTGTCCGTCTCAGAGAATTGCTCAGCAGCAACTTGTCATATAAATATGGATATCTCATTTCACGGTTGCCAGATTTTTCAAACAGTTATGACTCACGAGGAAGGTCTTCCAAAAAACTATCTTGTAATGTATAAGAAGAGCAAAAGACAGTTTGATTCATTATTTACAGCATCCAACTATCAGAACTAAAATTTCATCAGTTACTCAAGTGCTCCTAACTTTATACAGGGTTGCCAGATCCTAAAAATGTGATACTTATGGATTTTATTTTAGATATTGATGGAGATTTTTAGTTATTGATAATGAATTAACATAAATAATTTAAAAAAAGATTACAAAAGGAATTAGTTAGAAATTGGCTTGCAATAAGGTGAGTTTAAAAACAATTAAACATCAATATTCTGTTCCTACCTTTGGCAGCGACGCCAGACACTGCTGCTTGACGTCCCAGACGACCTTATCGGACGGGAACTGCAAGCACTTGTACACGTTCAGCTCGGGCACGTAGATGCGCACCAGGAGCCACCCGTCCCGCGGTTCGGGTGGCGGCTCGTCGTCGAACACCATCGTATCCATCCGGATTACTTTTTACACTGCTTCACTTATTTTTTTTTCTAATTTTCTAAAACTAACTTTTTGGCAACACACTTTTTCTTCGAAGGGCTATCTCACCGAAACTCCCTTTTTTCCTGAACAAGAACACACTCACACTTTTGCGGGTGGGGACACTAGGGTGGTACCGGGTCTTGGTTCGACATTTAAGCTGCCGTTAGGGTGGTTCCACGATTGTCACGAATTATTCCATGTTTTTTGCTGTCGGTGGGGTCAGTGCTGGCAGTTTCTGCAAATAGAAAGGGAGAGAGAAAAGACAATGTCGAAATTAATGAGCGTGTCGAATAGAACAAATTAACATAAAATTAGACAAAAAAACAGCGTGTTAAATTCTCATTTCGGGACGATTCTTTCTAATTTGCGATGCTCGCGAAGTGGTGGAGGCAAAAATGGAGGTGGTGAGCAAAGGTGATCATCCCCCGGAGATAACGTTCCGTTTCTGGATTTGCGTATTTCACACCTTCGATTTTGGGGAGGAGGTGGAAGAACAAGGTGTGATGCTGGGAAATCAATTAGTGGAATTCATTACGTAAATGAATCTTTTCGTCGTTTTGTTACGGGTGGGAAATTGGAGTGAAGACGATTTGTTCGAGATGATATCTTAATTGACTGTTCGACAAAATGAGGTTCTATTGAATACTGTGTTTAATTAGTGTTTAGAGATAAGCTCAAAATCGCAGGAATTAAAAATGGAATTCAAATCAAATATTTAAATCTTCAGATCTTTAACTTGTCACCTTTCCACTCCAATTAACCGAATCGCTTTCTGCAAAAATGAAAACATCGCAAAATCCCGTACCGCGCACCGGTTTCTGTTTGTTCCTGCCTATATAAGGTGTGAACGATACAATTAGCGCAGACACCAACTCCACCACTTGCCAGGGGCCCCTCAAGGCAAATTAAATGCAAAAGTAATAAAGACAATAATGTGAACGACTAATTTACACCCTCTCTCGCACACCAACGCTATCAAGTGACCTACTGGTTAAACTAGCTTCAAGATCTAGAGTTACTTCAAGAGTCAAACCGAATGATCTGGCCCCCTCCGGATCGATCACAGGTCGTTAATAAATGCAGCTTTTAATAAGCTCACGAGCGATACTGATCTTGTTTTGCTCGCAGCCAATCACCGCATATTTCATGGGAATTTATTCCGGCAGCTTGCAAGCTTGAAGTCGCAGTCGTCGGGACGCATCAAACGCATGCAAAATATTCTAGATGATCTGCGCTAACCCTAACCGATCGCGAGTTTTTCCTCTACCGCTCACATTTCTTCGAGATTATTAATTTTAAGTTTTTTTAAGCTCAAATTTATTCTTCAATTTTGTCCCAAAAAAAAAACGGGCAATGAAAATTAGTGATAAATTTTTATTTCGGTATAGTGCAACACATGTGTTTAAAAATCTGCTTTCGTTTGTTTACACTCTAACGAATGGAGCGCAACGCAAAGTAATTTGACGCTCACCACCTCCCTGATTCGCGCAGAGCTCGTTCGTTTGAACTCAAATGATTGCTGTCACCAAGCAGCACAGCAGCACAAGCAAGAAAGAGAGGAGAAAGAAAGACAAAGAGAGCCGTCGTGGCGCGCAACTGCTTGAGTGTCGAGCTCGGCATTCGTTCGTTTCAGCTTCGTGTGCGTTCACTGCCGGTCTCTTCGTAATGACGATCATGACAGGGGCGCTCAGTCAGCATTTAACTGACTTTCTTTCAAATTTCGAGCAATCAACGTCACTGTGTGTTTCCCTTTTTAGTGTGCAGCCAGCATGCTTTTATTACAATAGTGAATGCAGTGGTGCCAGTTGCAGTATTTTAAGTTTGCCTTTCTCATGCATCTACAATATTTTATGGTTTTCATAAATACATATTTTTTACAAAAACTTCAAAATTTCAATAGAAATTTAAGTGTAATCAGCTGAAATCAGTTAAGAATGCATTTCCCTGGTTTAGAATCATATTTAAGCATGTTTGGGTTGATTTAAAAATCAACTCAAACATGCTTAACAAATTTGAAAAAAAATTCAATGTTAAGTTTCGCAAAAAGTTTTTTTCAGCTAAAATTTTTATTTCCTTCAAATCTTACATTTTTTGAAAACTAATGATTGCAAAACATCTGAACTGGTGTAAAATACATTTTCAAACACGTTTTGCATCCTAATATATTAGACTATTACTTGTTTTTTTTTTCAATTTTTTGCCGAGTTTGCCGCCAACAAGTTTGTGAGTTTGGAAAACTGTCAATCACAAAAAAGCGAGTTTGTTTGTTTACCATAGTCTAATACCTCCTTCAGACGAAATTGATGGCAAAGTCACATGAATTGAGACAAATCACCAATCCTATAATTTGAAAAATTTTAAAATCATTTGTTTTTTTTATAGACAAATTGAACAACATTTGAAATTTTACAAAAAATGTGTTTTTTTTTCATTGAACTGAATTGAAAATAAGGATAACAATAAATAAAAAAATATTCAAACAATTTTCGACTAAATTAATGTCAAAGAGCAGTTTTCTGTATTCGTTAAGTTTTGGAGTGATTTTAATTTTTTTTTCATCAGATTAAAACTGAGCAACATTTCATTTTGTTTTAAAGAAACAAAAGAAGAAATAATTTTAGTTATCCCTTAGGGTGATTCATAAATGCTAACCTAAAAATAATATCAGTAGCAATATTTAAATTTAGGTTAGTTATGCAATAAACAGATGGACAATTTTAGAATTAAAGTAGAGTTGTTTTTTTTGTTAAATATTAATGTCCAAATTTCAAATTAAATATTTTTTAATCCATGGGACAAATCAATCAATGTTTTATCCAATTTGAAGTAAACCGAAATCATATTCAAATTATTACAGTTGTGGGCTGGTACTCTGGTCACAATTTTTTATCGAATTGGTGCTCAGATGTAATGACCTGCATTTTGAGAGAAGATTTTTTTGATTTATTTGGTTCCTTCGTGAATTTTTCGGGGCACTCTAAAAAATGATCATTTTTGTTATTGTTTTGCCTTCCTCACTGAGGTAAGGCTATAATCCTGCTCTAAAAATGAACTTTTTATTAAAAGCACTGGTTGAACCGAATTTGACCAAACCAGTTGCAATCGACTTGGTGTTGGGTCCCATACATCGCTATTGAATTGTTTGAAGTTTCGATAACTAGTTCAAAAGTTATGTATAAAAATGTGTTTTTCAATTAAATGTATGCAAACGATGTCCGGATCCATCATCCGACCCATCGTTGGTTAGGTAATTGAGAGACCTTTCCTGCGAGCTTACAACATTGAAGATTTGGCAACCCTGTCTCGAGTTATGACCACTTAAGTTGTATCTGTGTACTTATCTCTCTGGATCTAAAAAAATAGCTAAAATATGTGTCCAAACCACTCATATTACCAATTGTTGGTAAAAAGTGAGGAAGGCAAAAAAAAGGTTCAATTTCTAGATTTGTTTTTCCAATTTAAAAATATTTTTAAGGAAGCAAAAAAAAAAAAAAAATCAAAAATAACTTCTGGTGCAAAATAAAAATTTTTACCCTCTACAACCCAACCTCGCCTCTAGACGGGCTTCGATTTAAAAAATCGCAAAAATTCAATTTTTCAATCAATTTTTGATCTTGGAAAGAAGAACTCTAAAATTTTTAGAAAATGTTGGGGTTGGAAGTTGATTTAAAAAAAGTTTGACTTGTTTTATGTGACTTTGCCAAAGTTTTGAAAAATATATTTTTTTAACTAAAAATATTTATATTTTAGCAAAATGTAATGATAGGAGGTTGTAGCAAAGGCCATTTTCTTGGTAATATTTGAAACAAACATAAAAGAAACATGATAAATGCAAATGAAAAAAACTAAAAATGAAATACGAAAAACATAAAACAAGAGAACTAAAGTTTTTTCGTAGAATAAAAGTTGCTCAAAATGACCTCCTAAACACGGGAAAATAAAAAAAAATCCAAAAAAAATTGGGCAGTAGGAGGTTAATAGAACAAAAGAAAAAAAAATTACCTGACGTTAAATTTTTAAGCAATTTTAAAAGGATCACCAAACTAGGTGAAAATGGAAAAATTTAACACTTTTGGAGCTTTGGCGTAGTCGGAAGAATTGCTGCAAATAGAAAGAGGCAGCTTTTGGTTTGGTTGAAAAATAGGGTGGTTCACGATAAGAATGATTCAGAAAATCTAACTTTTCTAGGATATTTCGTGATTTTCCATTATCTAGAATGTTATTAGGTATGCCAAACCTAGCAACTTTGTCGAAGACACTAATTAAGGATATTCAGAGCACTTTTAGAGCTCTAGAAAAACATTCGTCATTAGCAATCGAAAGGGAGATCCTGCACTATAATCGTTGAAAACATTTCAGCGGTAATTTTATTCAAATTCGAGATATTTGGAAACGTCTAATTTTGACATAAAAAATTTATGGGTCCACCCTAAAGAAATTCAAAAATTGTCAAACTAAATGTGTTTCCCTATAATTTGCCATTAAAATTGTTCCAAGGTGTAATATTGTTTTTTTTTTCATATTTTGCGTATCTTTGTGCCTATATGATTATTTTACTAAGATACGACCACGATTTGCATCCAAGCCAAAAGTTTCTCATTTCTTTCTGCACTCAAACCCTAAGACACCAAATCTCTACAACAAAATTTATTTTTCGGAAAATTACTTTATTTAACTATATTAAAACTTTTATATTTAAATTGCTTACACAACTTAATGGACAACTTTTGCTTAAATTAAATTAATTTCGGCACTCGACAGCTTGCTATTGACCTATTTGGCATCTGCAAAAAAAGAACTTTGTAAATTGCGTCATTTTTCTTGAAGGTGCTTCCAAAAACGCGAATCGTAGTGTGAACATGGCGTTGTCGTCCCGTTTCACCTTAAATGAAAATATTGTTATTCATTAAGTGAGACGTTCATGTAATTTTTATACTTGAAAAATAATGGTGTTGCAGAATCAAGAAGAAACATCCAAGCACGAAAAAATGTCTTAAACTAAATTTAAAATAGTTAAGGGTTAAGGAAAATTACAGTGTTGCGAACGTGTGTGTGTGCGATCGTCAAAAGTGGCAACCTTCGCACATAATTTTGCTGCTCTGCAAGTCCAGTCAACAAGTTCCGTTGGGGGTAAACAACTTTCAAAACAGTGCGAGCTGCGAGCTTTTGATGCTGCTGACGGGATTTGAGACGTGGCGTCGTCGTGATTCTCACGTTAGGAACCAAAGTTCGCGCCTTTGAGCGACAGGTGAAAAACAATTCAAGGGGGATCTGAACGTGGGGATTTGCTAATTTAATTTGGATTGGATCTTAGATCTTAGTTTTAGTCAAAGTGGGTTGATTTGATTTTAATTTTAAATTTTTCATATTTTTGGTCAAATTTACAAAATTATTAGTGACACCATTAAGCCACAAGCTGAGGAATGCTCCAATCCTTTCATGTAACACATCATTCTTCAGACTCCAGCAAAAGTATGCCAACAATGACGTTGATGGCATAACTTCAATTACTCATAACCACATGTAACGAGGCCCTCCTCTTTCTTTCTTTTTTTCCTTCAATAGCTCAAACTGCCCCCAAAAATGCCAATCTATTCTGCCCCAAGATAGCAGCAGCAGCAGCGTGGCTCTCCACCTCAAGTTGTTCACCGTATCATTAGGCTGATCATGGGCTTGATTTCCTTGCCGGCTTTCTTGCCGCCAACCGGCCGGTCGGTTGAACATCTCCCATTTATTTACCCACAACTCTTGAGTTTGACCGACTGGTGGCTACTGGAAGCCTCACATCACAACACAACAATAAAGGAATAAAAAATGCAAAACATATGAGCAGAAAAAAACTATCTGATGATCACTTCTTAATGACCAGTTTTGGGTCACTTTCGGCAGAGAAACAAAAGGTTTATAGATGGGCTGAGCTGAGGGGATCAGCGAAATTTTTTATGTTTATTTCTTTTTTATTTTATTTATTTTTTTTGCGATGCGATGATGAGTGTTGTCCTACTCTGGAGAAGACGCGAGATTCTGCGCATCTTAAAGCACAATATTAAAAAAAATGGTGATGCGTGATGGCACAATCGGCGAAGATGATCATCATTGGTGGTTATTGTAGTGATGTTCGTTGATGATAATGAATGGTGAGGAATTAATGGTTGTTTAACGTTGTCTTAGCGAGGAGGTCGAATTTAGGTTACTGTCACTTTCTTTCTTGCGTTTAAAGGTGGTAATTTTCTTTAATTTCTGGAATTGTTTGATTTTGTTTGAATTTCTAAAATTTTCTATTTTTTTGGATTTCTTGATTTTGTTTGAATTTTTTGATATTTTTTATTTCTTTTGATTTTTTTTTAATTTCTTGAGTTTTTTAAATTTTGTAAATTTGAAGAATTGCTTGAGTTCCGGGATTTTCTTAAATTTCTTGGATTTCTTATTTTTTTGAATTTCTGCTGATTATTGAGTTTCTGGATCATTTACTTTTTTATTTTTTAATAATTTCTTAAATTTCTTGTCTTTTTAATTTATTGAATTTCTAAAAAAACAATCATTTTTTTTAATTTCCTGATTTTTTGAGGTCCCTCAGTTTATTGTATTTCGGAATTTTCTTCAATTTCTGGAATTTCTTGATTTTTGAATTTCTTGAATTTGTTAAATTTTTCTGTTTTCTCGAATTTTCTTAATTTTATGTTTTTCTTTATTTTTTTAGAATTTATTGAATTCCTGGATTTGTTTTTGAATTTCCAGATTTTTTAGAATTTCTTGATTTTTTTGATTTTTTTTAGTTTCTTAAATTTCTAGAATTTCGTGAATTTCAGGGTTTTATCTAACTTATTGAATTTCTTGAATTACTTAAATTTCGAGAAATTCTTTAATTTCGGGATTTTATTCAACTTCTGGAATTTCTTTTTTGAATTACTTGAATTCCTTAAGTTTCTTAAGTTTCTTGAATTTCTAGAATTTCGTGAATTTCGGGGTTTTATTCAAATTTATTGAACTTCTTGATTTTTTTAATTTCTGGAGTTTCTTGATTTTTTAAATGTTTTATTTTGCATTTCTTATATTTTTTTTGAATTTTTTGAATTTTTTAATTTTTTTAATTTCCTTAATTTCTTGAATTTTTATAAAATAAATTGAATTTTTTGAATTGCTTAAAATTCTTGAATTTCTTGAGTTTGAATTGCTTGAATTACTTGATTTTTTTAATTGCGTGAATTTCTTGAATTTCTTAAATCATTTGAATTTCTTGAATTTCTTTCTTTTTGTTTTTCTTACATTTCTGAAATTTCTTAAATTACGTGAATTTCTTATTTTTTTTTGAATTCTTGATTTTATAGTTTTTTTTTCTCGAATTTCCCAAATTTCTTGAATTTATCAATATTCTTACATTTCTAGAATTTCTAAAATTTCGTAAATTTCTTGTTTTTTTTTGAATTTCTTGATTTTTTTGTTTTTTGGGAATTTCTTAAATTTCTAAAATTTCTTATTTTTTAAATTTTTTGAATTGCTCGAATTTCTTGATATTTTCAAATTTCTTGAATTTCTTGAATTTCTTAAATTTCTTGAATCACTTGAATTTTTCAAATTTTTCAAATTTCTTGAATTTCTTGAATTTCTTAAATTTCTTGAATTTGTTGAATTTCTGGAGTTTCTTGAATTTCTTTTTGAATTTCTTGAATTTCTTGAATTTCTTAAATTTCTTGAATTTCGTGATTTTTTTGAATTTCTTGAATTTCTTGAATGTCTAGAAAATTTTGGATTTCTCGGATTTCTTGAATTTCTTGAATTTCTTGAATTTCTTGAATTTCTTGAATTTCTTGAATTTCTTGAATTTCTTGAATTTCTTGAATTTCTTGAATTTCTTGAATTTCTTGAATTTCTTGAATTTCTTGAATTTCTTGAATTTCTTGAATTTCTTGAATTTCTTGAATTTCTTAAATTTCTTGAATTTCTTGAAATTCTTGAATTTCTTAAATTTCTTGAATTTCTGACATTTCTGGAATTTCTTGAATTTCTTGAATTTCTTGAATTTCTAATGTTGTTGAATTTCATGAACTTTTTGAATTTCTTGAATTTCTAAAATTTGATGAATTTTTTGATTTTTTTGTTTTTTTTTTGTTTGATTTTTTGAATTTTTTGAATTTTTTGTATTTTTTAATGTCTTGAATTTTATAAATTTCATAAAATCAATAAATTTCATGAATTTCTTAAATTTCTTGAATTCTTCGAATTTCATGATTTTTGTGGAATTTCTTTGGTGTCTTTTATATATTGAATTTCTTAAATTTCATTAATATTTAGAATTTCTTAAATGAGTTGAATTTCTAAAATTTTTAGAATTTTTGAATTCTTGTATTTTCTGAATTTTTTGAATTTCTTGAATTTTATAAATTTTATAAATTTCATAAATTTCATAAATTTCATAAATTTCATAAATTCCATAAATTTCATAAATTTCATAAATTTCATAAATTTCATAAATTTCATAAATTTCATAAATTTCATAAATTTCATAAATTTCATAAATTTCATAAATTTCATAAATTTTATAACTTTCATAAATTTCATAACTTTCAATAAATTCATAAATTTCAATAAATTCATAAATTTCATGAATTTCTTGAATTTCTCACATTTCATGAATTTTGTGAATTTCTTGAACTTTTTGAATTTCTTGAATTTCTTGAATTTCTTGAATGACTTGAATTTCTTGAATTTCTTGAATTTCTTGAATTTCTTGAATTTCTTAAATTTCTAGAATTTCTTAAATTTCTTGAATTTCTTGAACTTCTTGAACTTCTTGAATTTCTTGAATTTCTTGAATTTCTTGAATTCCTTAATTTTCTTGAATTCCTTGAATTTCATGAATTTTATGTTTTTTTTTATTTGTCTAGATTTTTTGAATTTGTTGAATATTTTGAATACCTTGAAATTCTAAATTTTCTTGAACCCTGAACATTGAGTTGGAAAATTTTTAATTTTTGAAGTTCTAGAATCTTTATTATTCCTAAACATTTCAAAGTCACTTGTATTTTGAATAACAATTATTGTTGAATTTCTTCATTTATTTTAAAGGTTTTTTAAATAGTTTGTTTTATTTTTATTTTCAAAATGTCTTAAAATTCTGGAATTTCTTTAATATCCGGATATCTTAAGTTTGTTTTAAATTGCTAAATGTTCTGTATTTGAGCTCGTTTTATGTTGTGTGTGTGTGTGTGTGTGTGTGTGTGTGTGTGTGTGTGTGTGTGTGTGTGTGTAATTGGGTGAATGCAGTAAACCACAAACTTGTTACTTCTAAGGTAAAAAGTCAAAGTAGTTATGTCACAGACATAACCGGAATGGCGTAGACTACGTAAAGTTTTGAGATGTGGACATTGAGTTTTCCATATCTTAATTTTGAAGAATTAGCTAGATACTTGAAATACATTAACGGAATAAGATCGTAAATGGGAGATGGATCCCCCGACAAAACAGAATTTAAACGATTTTTTCGCGAACCGAAAGACCAAAATTTGTTCCTGAAATTTAAATTGAAATTAGCTCGCTGCCTCGTCCCGGGTGGAACGAGGGATGAGAGCAACTCTTTCAACAGTTTGGAATTGGACACGACGCAATTCTTTCAGAAGCGCTCGCCGCGAATGCGACGAGCTAGTTGTTGTTTCACAAACACGGCTTGACCCACGAGAGACTCTTCAGCGGAAGGCAGCAGGCGCGCGCCTCATCTTGTTGATGCCTCGTCCCGGGTGGGACGAGGGACGGGGAGTGAGGCAACTCCGAACCACGGCAACCACGAAAGATCCAAACGGTCCGGCCATCGAGAGGCAACTGGCTGACGGTGACGACGAGAAGGCGATGCGCGCTTCTTTTCGAGTTCTGGTCCCTCTCTCCTGCTGCTGCTGCTGCTCTGGTCTCTCCTGCTGCTGCTGCCGGTCCGACGTCTGAGACGTGAATGATAGAATGGGCTCTGGCGCGCGTTCTTATATAGCCTTTCGGCCCGCTACTTCCCCTCCTTTTTCGCGACCGACACTCGGTCGCGTTGCTCGGATGATTTTCCCCTCAAAATAGGTACTTGACATTCCCGTCCGTGAGTGGGAAGCGCTCATTTTGCTTGCAAAATCTGTGCATTTTGAAAACATTTTAAAACATTCAATTGTTTCAATAGTTAAACTATTTTGCCATCAATGAAAGTTTTATAGCAAATTGCTGAATAATTTTCGAATCGAATGGAACATAAATCGTGTCGATTCGATAAAAGGGAAGGAAGATATAGGCGTTTGACGGATGACGCAGTAATCCAGGGCCTTCGGCCCGGGTTTTTTGGAATGACACCCCAGTACCTTCGACAAAGACGTAAGTCTACGTCAAAATTTTAGGATTAAGTAGATGAGAATCGTTTATCGAAAGATACACTAACACTTAGGATAGACCATTAGCGCTCGCTTTTGATTTTTTTTATTCGATTGTTAGTAGCGGGACCTCACGGTTATTCTGCAACGTGTTTTTCGGAGCCTTTTATTTGATATTTTATTTTTCATAAGTCATTCTTTTATCATCGTTGATTGGAAGGCACGCCGCCGGTTTAGTTTGTTTAAGTTATTGCTTTAATTTCATTACAATCGGTTACGTGGTGCACTGTTTTCTTTTCGTTTATATTCGTTGATCGTAATAATATATTCCAAACTGGCAGTTTTAGTATTAACTCATCAAACTATCGATTTTATTTATGCTCTTCAGCGTCTTTTATTTACTATTTTTTAAATTTGCTCGCGTTATAAAAAATGTAAAACAGTAAAATATACTGATAAGTCCAGCCCATAGCACTACTGCTCGGTTGGCACGCGTTCGATTAAAAAACTTTTTAAATAATCAATTATTTATCTTTCCGCAGCCGGCTGCCTAAGATTTAAAATTTTCAACCGATAAACAAAATGCTCATGGTCACATCACTGCCACTCGTGAATCCTGACCTCATACCCATCTACTAACCCCCTCAAAACTCATGTGATACTTTGTCGGAGAAGCAGTCGATTGGGCGGTCTCTATCACTCAAGTATCGGACTAACATTCCCATCCACTTCCCCGTGACCCTACCACTGGTCGTGGCCGGCGCCGGTATTGATCAGCGTGATAGGGGCCTTTGAGAAGTTGCGAAGCGAGGAAAGATAGCACCCACTCATCTTCCACGGCTCGTGGATGTAACTTCTGGAGGTCCTGGTCAATAACGAAGTAGCAACTGCGGGTGGGCACCTATGCTTATGCTTATGCTTAATTGCTAAATGTTCTGTATATTTATTTGTATGCTTCTTGATTTTTTTAATTGTCTAGAAATTCTTGATTATCATGATTTTGCAGAATTTAAGATTTTTTTTTAATTTCTATTTTTTGCCTCTCCCACTGCGGTAAGGCTTAAAAAAGTTCTTAGATCACTAAAGTGATATTTATTAAGATTCGGTTACAAAAATCTTCTTAATAATTACCTCTTGGGAATTTTTCAATTTCAATTTCAGTACCTTGAATGTAAACAAATGTTTATTAATTTACCAATTTTTTAAAAATCACCCACAACATTTGCAGAATATATCTTCTTTTTGAGAAATGTTGCATGAATTACTATTTTGATGTATTTTTAGCATTCGTGTCAATTTAAGACAAATTTTGTGAAGAATCTCCATTAACTCAATGCTAAAGTTGGCGAAAAAAAAGATTTGAGCATGAGCATTGTTGACAAAGATAGCAAAAAAAAATCATGCAAAAAATACCTTTTTAAATTAAACTTTTAAAATAGTCCCAAATTCCTCTTTCCAACAACCAGCAACTTTGCATGTCATCTTTTGTTGTTTTAGTTTTGCCCAATGTTGTTGCCATTCGTCACCATTTTCGGAGGTCAACCAATTTACTTTCGCGCCAAAAATGAACGAACAGCAGACTTGTGAAAAAAAAAACCTGTAAGCCAACGTGAAACAACACACACGACGAAGAGAGAGAAAAAAAAAACTTGTTTTTACCAAATCTGTCCAGATGGTCGTGAAAGTGAGTTTTTTTTCGTTTTGAGATGCCTTCGGGTTCAATTTGTTTATCTGGTTAAGACACGAGATGATGAGAGATGAGCTGGGGGGATTTCTACTTAAAACTGGCATAATGTGCCGAAATGTGGCCATTTTGCCCAAAGGGGGCAACAGACATTTAATTCGCACATGTGCAAACACACACAAACGTGAGTTGCTGTCAACAATGTCCGCGACGTGTGTGATTATCTGGCGAAGGTTGATGGACAATTTAACCGTTGTTTTTTGAAGAGTTGCTTTTGGGCGTTGCGAAAAGGTCATCGTCGATGGAGGTCCCTAATGTCACACTTGTTAAGCAGCACACCCCTGCAGGCTAGAATAACTCACGTTCCAAAATTCCACAAAAGTGCAACACGATTCGCCTATGAAGATTTTTTTTATTGACAATCGTAACTCGTAACGTATTTAAAAGGCCCCAAACCAGCAATGTCTCCGTTGGTGGTTCACGTCATCCGGTGCAAACAAGCACTAAAAAAAGAAACCTAAAACAAAACAAAATATAAAAAAAAATCGCCGACTAGTCGCCCCAACAAGTGAAACCAAAACGATCAACAAATTTAAACGCCATTAAAATTAGCCTGCAGCCTCTGCAGGAGGGGGGTTCGCCGGGGTGGGGGGGTACACCCCATTGATCCCTCTCGTTTTCTCAATAAAGATTATTTTCGAAGTTTTTGTGCCGTTTTCACCCTACCGCGAGATGTCGGGTCGGAAATGAGCGGAAAAACAAGTAATTAAAAAAAATGGATAGAAAGAAAGAAAAAAAAACGGTTTCGGAAAAGTGACCGATTGACTAAATTTGGGCAAGGTTTCGGATTAATTTTGGATCGCTCTCGGGCAAGGGGCGTCAAACATCGAGCGTCGAGTCCCATAGAAGCTGTGAAACGAGTTGTTTTTGGATTGGGTGGTGGTTGATTAATTTTGTCAAGGTAAATCGATTAGACAACTTCAAAGGAAAGCGTATTGAATAAATTTGGAGAAGTGGAAATAAACTTGTTAAGAAAATTAATTTTGAAGAAAAACTTTTCCAACATTGACTTTTCAAGTTATTTTTACTGCTTCATCCATCCAGTCTCCATACAATTTCGACAGCTGTCCATACAAAAATGGGAAAAGGTTTTCTTAATTATTGTTTTTATTTCAAGGTTGCTTTTATATCATTAAAGCTTAAAGGGATATTAAATCGAATCAAAAATCAAAATCAAATTATTCGCTCTACAGCATTGCCTTGGCGTTCACGATTTCGAGATTCCCACTCGAAACTAGGTGTTCGAAGGTTTGATTGTTGAGGCAATTGAAAACCTCTTTTTACCGGGGCCTACATTTACTTCCCTGTCCGACGGAAGGCGTGATCAGACAAACTCGTCTCAAAATTAAAGGGATATTAAGAATATCACATAAAAACTTGATTTGATTGATTTTAAAATTACAGAACACCTTGCACACTTTGTCGAAGAACCAATTTACGACATGCTGTCCATAAAAAATCTTACACACATCGTAAAACCCTCCAAGGACATCTTTTAATGAAGATGACTTTTACTCACAATCGCACAGAATGTATTTGACCAGCAACTCTTAAACTTTGTAATTTCCTCGATACAGTGTGTTCTAAAACAGTTGCTCCTACCATTCCCACAAAGCTAATCTTGAACCACGTGAGTTGTGCATTAAATAATGCACGCTCAAAGGGAAAAGTGCATAAATTGCATCATCAAGACTTGAAGAGATGCTGCCTCTGATGATGATGAGGATTTCACGATGTGTTCGCCCTTTACCGCAAGAAGAAAAAAACCCAGCAAAAAGGTACAATTTTGTACGGAGATGGTGCGTAAGATATGCATTTTCAACCAAGAAGGTCGTTGTCTCCTCTTGGTTCTTGAGCCACTGCTTGCCTTGGGATCTTCGTTGCTGGATGATGATGATTACTTGGCAACGAGAGAAGACACACGCTGATGATGGTGGACGTCCAACGGGGTTTATTTTTAGAACCCGTGACTAAAACGGCTGGGGGGCTGTTGTTGCAGCAGATCTTGCGGTTGGGATAGGTTCTGGATTGCGGACTGCGGCACAGCACGGTAAACCAGATATAACGAGGTCTACAATTATAACCGCAAGAAAGTTCGACGAACGTGGAGAGTTGGCGGTGTGTTGGCGTACCTAGGCTCAGCCAACGGCCAATCGTGGACATTAATCTTCTCCCCTCAAAAGCGGCACTAATCACTCCACTTTGCTGTAAGAGTTGGCCAAGTTGGACAAGCAGCGAGATGCAGTCATCGAAGGCATCATTTTTGCGGAGAGATTCTTTGCGAATATTTTTAACAGATTTAAAATTTCATTCTTTATTTTATTTTTTTAAATTTTACCTTATTTTGAGACTCTATCTTGTAAAAAGTTTTTACTGCAAAGCGGAGGCAGACATGGTGCAAAAAATATTTACCAAATTCGAAGAATTTTATAAACTTTTGGCTGTAGTTAATGGAATCAATAATTTCTTAATTATTTTGTAAATCTTTTTGCTTTTGTCATATTAAAATTCAGATTGAAATTTACCCCCTGCAACCAAACTTCGATTTAAAACATCGCAAAAATAACCTATAACGAAAATTTTGATACCCAAACATCTATAGGTCATCGCTGAAATTTTCAAGTCATCGCAGTTTCAGTGGAAAAAGTAGATTTTTTGCCAATTTCGTCATTTTTCCGTTTTTGCGCGTGACGCGTCGAAAAACTCAGTTATTATTCTCAAAAAATCATATCTCTGAAACGTACGATTCGACATCGCCAATTTTTTGATATTTTATGTGAAATTTTCCGAGGAATCCAATAAAATATTTCCAGACATAGGCTCTTTGGTCCAGACACGGTCAAAACGCCATTTCAAGTTTTCATGCGACTTTTTCAAATGGTAAGCTAGATTTTTGAAACTTCTTACTATTTTTCCCAAATAGCCAAACTCATCACCTTTCTTTTGCGTCTAAGACAGCTAAAATCGGATGAAATGGCGCGGAGATATGATTTTTCGAAAAAAGAGGTTTTTGCAAAAATGACGAAAATGGCCATTTTCCAGACCACCCTAACACGGCGTAGGTCACCCAAATGGCCAAACAAAAAAAATACGGGTCTAGTTATTTTGGCCAAGGAACCCTCAGAAAAATTTTGAGCCCGATCGGAGAACTTTTTTTTCGGTTTAGGCTCTTTTCAAATGGAATATATATATATATTATATGTATATTTACTCTTAGAATTTTTTGCGTCCGCCTCGGGATTCGAACCGGCGACCTCTGGATCGTGAGTCCAGTGCGCGGTCCGATTGATCCACACAGGCAGACACACTTTACAACTTAACAAGATAATTAAAATAAAAATACTAAAAATGAATCAAGAAAAATATAAAACAAGAGAAGTAAAGTTTGTCGTAGAATAAAAGTTAAAAAAAATCGGGCAAGGATCAAGAAAAATAAATATAAAATGAGATAGGTAACTCTTCTGGAACAACTAATGAAAAATTATGTTTTTTTTTGTGATTTTTTAAATTGTGTTCAGATGCACAAATTTTCTAAAATAAATAAATATTTTTCAAAGCCATTATTTAAAAAAAATGAGATGCATTTATTTTGTTGAATTTTGGATCTCTTTCTCCAAACATTCACAAAAAGGGGATAAAATAATTGAAATTTTAAACTCTATTATTTGATTGCAAAATGTAAATTTTATAAAAAGCTTTTAAAAGGATTTGAATATCACACCTTAATCACGCTCCGTTTTTAAATCACCACGCTTATGTTTCGTTATTTTCTAGAAAATTGTGATAAACCTAAGAGTCATCGTTCTAGTTTGCAAGATATTTAATTTTGAAGTTACTTTGATAAATCAATTTATTTAAAAAAAAAACCGTTCAAGTTTTCATAACTTGTAGGAGATAAACCAAGCAAATCAAAACTTCGCATGTGTCATCACAAGACAAAATTTTACAATTTGTTCACAATATTGGTGTTTTTTTTTGCAGAAAAAACTCAATTTTTAGCAACATATTTTTTAAAAATTATTTTAAAATTTTCGCCGGTGTCAAAATAGGCATATTTTGCATATTTTTTCACATTTTTTTGCAAGATGCTCTAATTTTAATAACGTATCGTGATTTTAATTTTTTTTGCGTAAATTGTAGTTGGAATTTGAATACTGCTTTACTAGATTTTTAAATTGATAGCTTTTGCATAGAATACTAAAAAACTTATTTTTTAAACTGAAATGTACGGGTATTTTACAAAAGACCGAATCAGATTCGGCGAATCTAATAAGGCAAGGTCGTGAAAGGCCAAAATTCAAGGCTTACTGTTTACTAGGGTTCAATTTTTGGAAACTCTTAAGACAGCGATTCTCAACGGGGGCACCGAGCCTACTTGATTTACATGGCAGGGGGTACCGGCGTAGAAGAAGGTTGAGAATAGCTGTCTTAAGAGATATCCTCTGGTTTGATTCTTTAGGTAAAATTAAGTAAATGTGCCATTTTTGAGTTACTGGTTAACTTTGTATTGAAAAATTTGCCCAAATGTATGGGGAAAAGCAAAAATTACAAAATTCCGCAAAAAGGTGGCGTTAAATTGTCAAGAGTGAGACTCTTATTTAAAATTTTATGACAAACAACTTTATCGAAGACCGCAAAATGATCCGAGTTAACACTGACGAGTTATTAACGATTTTCTCACCAACCAACCAACTATAGCGACTCTCAAACCATAACCGATGTCGCTCAAAATTTTTTATTGTCACCCTACTGTTTCCTGTTTGTTCTGTCTTCTAAGCAAAACAAAATTGGCTTTTTGAGTTTCAACATTTCCTTGCGATATTATGCATTTTGAGGCAATCCCAAATTTTCATCATTTCAAATTGAAGTGTCACTATATTTTACAAGTATTCATATCATTGATATTAAAAAATCTTTTTAACTATAAAATTATGATAAATTTGCACAGTATTATTTAACCTTAGTAAAACTTTGCATGTATTTTCATAACATTGATGGTTTTGTACAAAAGGCATAAATTAAAAAAATATGTTGCTAGCTTACAACCTTGAAATTTTACCTTGAAATTGTCATGTTTTAATATAATTTCCATTGCATTTTAACGTTATTTATTGCTTTAAATTTGATTCAGAATGTTGTCTTAATTATTCAACTGAAAAGGTATAATCATCGATGTTGTAGAGAATCTCAGCTAGGCTAAAACGTCTCATTTCATTCCGACTCAACTGGAGCTCTCCAAACTACACAGATCATCTGAGCTACCTGTCGTCAGGTGGGCAGATTTGTCTCAACAAAAAAAAAACCTCGCCCTAGCCTCGGTTTCACTTTCCTCAATCAAAAGTAAATTTGTCAACCCTTCTCCGTTGCAATTTAGATGATTGAAGGTGCTGGTTAACAAGCAAATTTCCTTCATTTCCGGAGAAATGGCTAGAAAAAAAACCTCGGAGATTTCTCTCTTCGAGTCATTTGTCAAATTGGACAAATGGAAGTAGAAAAACTCTCAGGAGGACATTAGGAGTGAGGGCTTGTTTTAACCTAATTTCACCTTAAGTACCTCTCTATTTTTTTTTGCTTGGAGCCGAGATTTGTCGCAAACAAGAAAAAAAAAATCACGTGCACTTCCTGTGAACAAATTAGTACATCGATATTACAGAAGTGAGGTGTGTTCTTGGAAATAGTTCAGGAACGGCGACATAACACCGCACAAGCTGACTAACCTTTCGACTTTTCGGTCATCTATTTTTAAAAGAAAGAATGAAAGCCAGCTCCATTGAGGTGTGTTCAAGTTGAGTGCATTCAGCAGTGTTCCAGTCGCTTGCCCACGGCAAAGAACAGCAGAAAAAACGCTCAAGTAGAACAACTGAACTGAGGAATGTCTTCTTCGTCGCAGTAGCTGGACACGGCTGTCGTTAAGGGGAAGCACTACAAAGTCATACACACCTGGAGGGACAGTTCGCTAACCTCTGAACTCGGTCGTGTCACGTGTGTTACACAATCCGAGTTGTACACAGTGCATTCTTCGACTTTGACTGTCGAGTGAACTTTTGCTAAAAGGAATTGTGTTTGTATGATCGTAAAAAGTTTATGTAATTTTTCTGAATTACATTACATTTTGACCAGTGTTTTTAATTTCTAATCTTATTCAACCTGTCCCTGAAGCTCATTCCGGCCAATCAACCAACAAAGACCTAACAATACCTTAGCCCCCAAACTTTCTCTCAACTCCCCCTTCGCCAGTATCACCAATATCTAAGGCCAAATCCAATTCTTTATGCTTATAAAAGCAATAAAAAAAAGGCCACTAAAAATTCACTTGCCGCAAGACTCAATGCGGAAAATTAGCTTACATTCATTGGAAAGCGTAATGCCCAAGGAAAAGGGGAGGGGTGCTAGAAAGCCCCCCCGAAGAGATGGTTTCTAAGACGACGACCGGAGAAAGGAAAAATGGGCCAAACAATGACCGTTGGATGGTGTCCAACAAAAGGGCCCCTGAAGGCGCGCACTCACTCGAAGGTGCCATGAAAAGTCTGTTGTTGGCCACGTCCGCCCTTCCTCGAATCGATTTCCAAGAGTACGGGCCAGTGCCGGCCGCGGATGGAGGGATACTGAAGGCAGCAATCTACTACGGGAGAGCTTAAAGTGGGGATTTCCGCAGCTAAGCTGGCAGTTAGACGCGGGTTTGACTTTTTTGAGTTTGAGAGTAAATTTAAGAAAATTTTGAAAAAAGATAAGTACCATTGCTGAAAACTTTTCAGAATGTATAATCCAAATTTTAAAAACTAACCGACTTTTGCGCTCACAAATATTTTTAACAAAAGATAATATAATAAATATAAAATAATAAAATTAAAATTTTGTTAAAAAAACTCTATGTACTACTAATGTACTACTCGAGCAAGATAACAACTTATTTTATAAATACAAATATTTTTTAATTGGACCATAAAACGTCCCTCTAGGTTTGATGTTGTTTGGATTTATGTGCTTGCCTTTTTCTCAGTAAAAAGATTTATTTGTTAAGAGCTTTGTGCATAGTTCATTGTCATATTGGTTATGTCTGTAACATAACAATCTACAATCTATGGGTCATTCCAGGTCAACTGGGTACACTTTTAGACTCGAACTTCACCGATTTGGACCAAACTTGGAGGAAACGTTCAAATATCGATAGATAACAGAAATCCAAAGTTTGGTGCTGATTGGACCATCCATCTTTTTATGGCACCGCCCTCTTTTTTGACGATTTTCTAAAAAAAATATTTTCTTCAAAACTTTGCAACTATTTGAGCAAAATAATTTCTACAGGTTTAAATTTATAGAAAATTGTCCAAGGATACAAATAAAATTTCAACCCTCAATTGCCCCCTTATATTATATTTTAACGTTTTAAGTATTAAAATTCAGTTTTGACCAATTTCTTATATTTTTATTTTCTTTATTTTATCAGCATCGTGTTACCCGGACAATTTTACATAATAATCAATGTTAACCTCAAACTAAAATGAACTTTTGGTGAGATACAGCGATTTTACTGAAAAAGTTTGATTTTGCGCAGCACTCGGAGATACATGATGTACTTTTCAACAAAAAGGGATGAATCCCGTATAGTTCGGTTTTTTGATGTGAGAAACTTATTTCGGATTCGATTTCATAGGACCATGTACTTCCAAGTGCTGCGCAATATCAAACTTTTTTCAGTGAAATCGCTGTATCTCGCCAATAGTTCATTTTAGTTTGAGGTTTACATTGATTATTACGTAAAATTTTCCGGGGAACACGAACACGACTGAATTTTACTACTAAAAACGCTAAGATAATCAAATTCCTTGGACAATTTTCGATAAAATGCCTTCTGTAGAAAGTCTTTTGCTCAAATAGTTGCAAAGTTATGATTAAAAGAAAAAAAAAAGTTTTTCAGAAAATCTTCCAAAAATAGGGTGGTGCCAAAAATAGAGGAATGGTTCAATCAGCACCAAACTTGGGATTTCTGTTAACTATCGATAGATGAACGTCCCTTCCAAGTTTTGTCCAAATCGGTGAAAGTCGAGTCCAAAAGTGTACCCAGTTGACCTGGAATGACCCCTATACATTTTTTTAAACTTCGAGGATCATTATTATTGCCACTCCAAATTAGAGCTCGATCAGAAAAGTTGATTTTAGGAAAAAAAAAAATCTTTCTCAACGTTTGAAAATGCCAAAAAAGCGTTTTTATTCTTTTCAAAAAGTTACTTTTGCTTAAATAATTTCAAAATAATTTTAATTGAAAAGAACAGAAGATTTCACAAATTTGCCTTATTTAAAATTTAAAATCCAACGGTTATTTCCAACATATGTGATGATGATCATAAAACGAGAGCTAATTGGGTAACATTGAAAAAACCTAATTTTTACAGTTTTTTTTGTTTATTTTTGCAATATTCGAAATACAAAATGTAAGGAATTTGGTCAGCATTTCCATTTATTTTTTCAAAATTCAAATAAATTAAATTTCATTTATAAAACGATATTTTTTTTTAAATTTGCGTTTATCATAATATGTTATTTTAAAAAAATACTTGAGAAACTGCAAAACACATAAAAATGCACCAAGTTATAAGGGTAATTCTCCGCCAACTCACACAGCAGTTGCCCCGACCCCTCTTCGATTTGCGTGAAACTTTGTCCTAAGGGGTAACTTTTGTCCCTGATCACGAATCCGAGGTCCGTTTTTCGATATCTTGTGACGGAGGGGCGGTACGACCCCTTCCATTTTTGAACATGCGAAAAAAGAGGTGTTTTTCAGTAATTTGCAGCCTGAAACGGTGATGAGATAGAAATTTGGTGTCAAAGGGACTTTAATGTAAAATTAATCGCCCGATTTGATGCCGTACTCAGCATTCCGAAAAAACGTACCTTTCATCAAAAAAACACTGAAAAAGTTTTAAAAATTCTCCCATTTTCCATTACTCGACTGTAAAAATGTTTGGAACATGTAATTTTATGGGAAATTTAATGTTCTTATCGAATCTACATTGACCCAGAAGGGTCATTTTTTCATTTAGAACAAATTTTTTTATTTTAAAATTTCGTGTTTTCTCTGACTTTGCAGGGTTATTTTTAGAGTGTAACAATAATCTACAGAGTTGTAGAGCAGACAATTACAAAAATTTTGATATATAGACATAAGGGGTTTGCTTATAAACATCACGAGTTATCGCGATTTTACGAAAAAAAGTTTTGAAAAAGTTGGTCGTCATCGATCATGGCCGTTCAAGGTCACCCGCGACAGACACGAAACAAAGAGAAACGCAAAAAGAAACTTTTTCAAAACTTTTTTTCGTAAATTCGCGATAACTCGTGATGTTAGTAAACAAACCCCTTATGTTTATATATCAATTTTTTGTAATTGTTCGTTCTACAACTTTGTTGAACATTGTTACACTCTAAAAAATAACCCTGCAAAGTTAGAAAAAACACGGAATTTTAAAATGAAAAATTTTGTTCTAAATGAAAAATGACCCTTCTGGGTCAATGTAGATTCGATAAGAACATTAAATTTCCCATAAAATTACATGTTCCAAACATTTTTACAGTCGAGTAATGGAAAATGGGAGAATTTTTAAAACTTTTTCAGTGTTTTTTTGATGAAAGGTACGTTTTTTCGGAATGCTGAGTACGGCATCAAATCGGGCGATTAATTTTACATAAAAGTCCCTTTGACACTAAATTTCTATCTCATCACCGTTTCAGGCTGCAAATTACTGAAAAACACCTCTTTTTTCGCATGTTCATAAATGGAAGGGGTCGTACCGCCCCTCCGTCACGAGATATCAAAAAACGGACCTCGGATTCGTGATCAGGGACAAAAGTTACCCCTTAGGACAAAGTTTCACGCAAATCGAAGAGGGGTCGGGGCAACATTTCCCGATTTCGTGTGAGTGGGTAGAGAATTACCCATAAATGTTTCCAAATTGATTCAAACATTTTTGTTACCATAAGTTAAACCCAATTGAACATCGATCAACAAGCAATTTACGACTTAAGCTCATTTCTTAGCATTTTTATGCACCCATTAAACAGCCTCATATTTCTTCAAATCAAACTCACATTTAAACTCCGAGCATTAGCAGGGAGTCTACAAATTTTCCGCAGTTTGCACATAATTCTAAACTTTACCCAGTCACACACACCGAGTCCACCGAGAGGGGTATTCCAATCCAATCCAGCAGCAGCAGACACTTGTTTTATTACCTGTAATATAAGCAGAGAAAAAAAGAAAAGAAAACCAATTTGAGTAACGCAGCGCGTGAGTGAGTATAATTTACGACTGTTTTGGGGAGGGCGCCTGGGTCTCAGTTTCAGAGGCAATATTTCAAAAATATCTACTTCTCTCACTTTATGAGATTTCGCCCCAGAGAGTTCAATTTCAGCACGTAAACAGATATTATTGGGTGGAGGCGCACGTGGTCGAGCATGCACTAAATGCACTTTTTCCCCACCCCCTTAAGCTGTTCCGACCCCATTCGATTAAGAGTAATTAAAAGCGAATTTAATAATCTCTGCCGCGGCAAAGTTACAGCACCGCGTGAGAAAATGAAAGCAAAAGCGGCGAGCGCTTTTTTTTCGGGGTGTTAAACTTGGTTTCGATTTCGTTGGAGAAGTGTGGGAGGGGGTGGGGTCGTAATCATAACCACCTACAAACGAAAATAAGCGGGTTGGTGGGTTGGACGATGGCACGAACAGAAAAAAAAAGTTAAATAAAATGCTGGCCAGTGACGATGAATGCATTTTGATGGTCATTAATTTCTTCCTCCAATATGAAGTGTCCGCCGCAGCAGCAGCAGCAATGCAGTTGGGGCAGGGTTGCCAGAAAATGTGAGTGAAATTTTTGGAGAAAAGTACAGAGAAGGAAGATTTGCAACGAGTTTATAACCAAATATTCTGCAAACATTTCTGAGTATTCTGAAAACATTCTACACAGAAAAAAAATTATGGTAATATTCATCAGGAAATGATGACAGATTTTGTGGCAAAAAAAAAAAAATGATAAATTTCTGGAGTTTTTTTGAAAAGGTCCAATAAACCATTTTTTTCAGTTTTTGCTTTTTGGGTGTTTTTAAACCGCCTTGAATCAGGGGTATTAAAAAACACCTAAAAAGCAATATCTGAAAATTTGGTTTATTGGACCTTTAAAAAAAAACTCCAGATTTTATCTTTAAAAATGATATTTTCATGTTCATGATTTTTGCAAAACCGTCACCTGGGGCGAATCGGGACTGCAGTTTGAAGCACTTTTAACATCAAATCTGAAAATGGATGTATAAACTTGTTGTAATGGGTTTACTCTAACCGAAACCATCCGAAAAAATAAAAGTGCCAATCAAAGCCATTTTCAAAATATTATTTATTCAAATATTATGGGTCATAAAATGTCATTTTTGAAAAAAAATCCAGAAAGAGCAAACAATCTTTGACCATCTGTCCAATTTTGGTACAATTGATTTTAATTCCCTCTTATTAATTTTTAAGTAGCCGGGGCTGGACAATTATCACACATACATGACGAAATCCAGTCTGCAACCCGCTAAGATCACCATCTGCATGCGAATGCGAAAGGGCAAAACATCTTTGACCAAGTTCTTATTTTCTATTAAAATGGCAATTTGAAAAAAAAGCGTTAAAAGTTCAAGCTATTTTTTTAAACGAAATTTTTTATGTTTAATCAAATTTGCAATCATAAATTTTTTATCGTCATTTTGATAATTGATACCGTTCTACGTTAAATCCATTTTTGGGTAACTTTAAAAAAAGTCGAAGTTTTTCAATTTTCAGAAATAGTGTTTTCCACTTAGCCCTCGATTTATGATCACCGACACTTCGGAAACTAATGGTCCGATTTGCAATGTTAAAAATTGAAATTAGAAAAAAATCTGGTAAAAAATATTTTGAAATTTTAAAATCCTGCAAAACATTTCAAAATGCCAATAATGCGTTTTTATCCCTTTCGAAAAGTTACTATTTATTATATAATTTCAAAATAGTTTTAATTCAAAAGAACAGAAATTTTTAGAAATTTGCCTTTTTCAATATTTAAAATCCAGCAATTATTCCCAGGATATCGGTGACCATAAAACGCGGGCTAATTGGGCAACACTGAGAAAATCAAATTTTTCATGTTTATTTTTATTTTTGCAATGTTCGAAGAACAAAATGTAAGTAATTTGGTCAGCATTTGTATTTATGTTTTTCAAAAATTGTCAAATATGGGCATTTTTGTAAAACTGAAAAACTGTGACTTTTTTTAAACCCTTTCAGGAATAAATTTAAAAAAAATTATTGGTGATGGGAAAATTATTTTTGGGACCATACGAAAATTCTGGGCTAGTTTTAAAAATGAAAGGGATAAAAGAAAAAAAAACTAAAAATTGCTATGACTTCAAACGGTGCATTTAATATGAAATTTCACCTTTTATAAGTTAAAAAAAAAATAAGAGGATAAAAGTTATAAATTGCCGAAATAAAAAAAAAAAAAAACAAACAAATTTGCATTGTGATTTTTTCAGCTTGCTCTTTTTGGATATGAGACATTTTTTGCAAACAGGGAATTTGAATTTATTTATGTTGAAAATCAGCAAGGCCTCATCAACTGTTTAAAACTGTTTAAAATTTATTATTTGGGTAATTCTCTACCAACTCACACGAAATCGGGAAAAGTTGCCCGACCCTTCTTCGATTTGCATGAAACTTTGTCCTAAGGGGTAACTTTTGTTCCTGATCACGAATCCGAGGTCCGTTTTTTTATATCTCGTGACGGAGGGGCGGTACGACCCCTTCTATTTTTGAACATGCGAAAAAAGAGGTGTTTTTTTAATAATTTGCAGCCTGAAACGGTGATGAGATAGAAATTTGGTGTCAAAGGGACTTTTATGTAAAATTAGACGCCCGATTTGATGGCGTATTCAGAATTCCGAAAAAACGTATTTTTCATCGAAAAAACACTAAAAAAGTTTTAAATATTCTCCCATTTTCCGTTACTCGACTGTAAAAAATTTTGGAACATGTCATTTTATGGGAAATTTAATGTTCTTTTCGAATCTACCCAGAAGGGTCATTTTTTCATTAAGAACAAAAAATTTCATTTTAAAATTTCGTGTTTTTCTAACTTTGCAGGGTTTTTTTCAGAGTGTAACAATGTTCTATAAAGTTGTAGAGCAGAAAATTACAAAAATTTTGATATATAGACATAAGGGGTTCGCTTATAAACATCACGAGTTATCGCGATTTTACGAAAAAAAAAGTTTTGAAAAAGTTACTTTTTGCGTTTCTCTTTGTTTCGTCGTCCGTGTCTCTCGCGGGTGACCATGAACGGCCATGATCGATGACGACCAACTTTTCCAAAACTTTTTTTCGTAAAATCGCGATAATTCGTTATGTTTATAATCAAACCTCTTATGTCTATATAGCAATTTTTTCGTAATTGTCTGCTCTACAACTTTGTAGAACTCTGAAAATAACCCTGCAAAGTTAGAAAAAACACGAAATTTTAAAATGAAAAATTTTGTTGTAAATGAAAAAATGACCCTTCTGGGTCAATGTAGATTCGAAAAGAACATTAAATTTCCCATAACATAACATGTTCCAAAAATTTTTACAGTCAAATAACGGAAAATGGGAGAATTTTTAAAACTTTTTTAGTGTTTTTTTTTCGATGAAAGGTACGTTTTTTCGGAATGCTGAGTACGGCATCAAATCGGGCGATTAATTTTACATAAAAGTCCCTTTGACACCAAATTTCTATCTCATCACCGTTTCAGGCTGCAAATGATTGAAAAACACCTCTTTTTTCGCATATTCAAAAATGGAAGGGGTCGTACCGCCCCTCCGTCACGAGATATCAAAAAACGGACCTCGGATTCGTTATCAGGGACAAAAGTTACCCCTTAGGACAAAGTTTCACGCAAATCGAAGAGGGGTCGGGGCAACTGCTGTGTGAGTTGGCGGAGAATTTCCCATTTACAAAGAAAAAAATGTAAAAAAATTGGTTTCAGATAATTAATTTGGATTTTAATATTGCCTTAAAATTGTTCAAAAAATAAATACAAAATTGATAATATTTTAAACTAATAATGCTTAAAAACTTTTGAAAAAAAAAAAACCACAAGTATGCTGAAAATTTCTAAAAAAATGCATAACTTAAAAAAAAAGATCTTCTGGCACCACTTTCCTTGCTTCTCTGTGCGTCATCGTACCCGACAGCGCCGTGTAGGTGGAGTAGCCAAAAGCTCACCCGCGCCGGCTAAAGTTGGTCAAACCGCGCCGCATCGTGTCAGTCCGTCACCGAGTGCTGCGGCTTATGCTGATGACCTAATTTGGGAGCCGTGGCCACACTTGGAAGATTTATGCAAGTGAGTGGTGCCGGCGAGGTGGCCACCATCATCACCATCCTCTTGGTCCTCTCGGTGTGGTGAGATATTTTTTGTTTCTTAGTTTATACATTTTTTCGGAGAGTTGCGGGTACTTGATTCATTGCACTGCTGGCTGGCTGGTTTGAAGAGTTGTTGTGCAATTTTTTGGAGGACGGACCCGGCATTAAAGGGAGGTGCCATTTAAAGCGGGCACGGCGGGGAGAGAGAGAGAGTGGCCAGACGAAAATGAGCATTTGTCAGTGTCATAATCAATTTGGGCTGGACGCCGGGAACGAAGAGGAATTCTTGCGATGTAATTTGGTAACGATTCGTTTAATTGCACTGCAGTTTCAAAGTGGGTAATTTGGACATGAAAAATGACTTTTACTTAATGAGAGAGTGCGGAATCATCAATCAAATCAGTCCATGTCAAGTAAAACTCAAATCTGAGTCCAGTTGAAGTCGAATTACAGTCAAGTCTCAAGTCTCAAGTCTCAAGTCTCAAGTCTCAAGTCTCAAGTCTCAAGTCTCAAGTCTCAAGTCTCAAGTCTCAAGTCTCATGTCTCAAGTCTCTAGTCTAATGTGTCTCTAGTGTCTCAAATGTCTCAAGTGTCTCAATTTTCTTAATTGTCTTAATTGTCTTAATTGTCTCAATAGTGTCTCAATAGTGTCTCAAGTCTCAAGTCTCAAGTCTCAAGTCTCAAGTCTCAAGTCTCAAGTCTCAAGTCTCAAGTCTCAAGTCTCAAGTCTCTAGTGTCTCAAATGTCTCAAGTGTCTCAATTTTCTTAATTATCTTAATTGTCTCAAGTGTCTCAATAGTGTCTCAAAGGTGTTAATTGTCTCAAGTCTCAAGTCTCAAGTCTCAAGTCGCAAGTCTCAAGTCTCAAGTCTCAAGTCTCAAGTCTCAAGTCTCAAGTCTCAAGTCTCAAGTCTCAAGTCTCAAGTCTCAAGTCTCAAGTCTCAAGTCTCAAGTCTCAAGTCTCAAGTCTCAAGTCTCAAGTGTCTAAAGTGTCTCAAGTGTTTCAAGTGTCTCAAGTGTCTCAAAAGTCTCAAGTATCTCATGTGTCTCAAGTGTCTCAAGTGTCTTAAGTGTCTCGAGTGTCTCAGTTCAAATTCATTCAAAAACAAGTTTTTCCGCCAAAACTGAACCCAAACAACTCACAACAACAAATTGCCCTGCTAAATTGAAATTGTGTAACCGGCCGTGAGAGGCACGTGGGGGCACCCAAAACAAACGCTAATTTCCATAAAACACGAACGGAATTCGTCCAACGTCCAAGTTGTAACAGAGAGCGAGAGATGCAGCCAACCGTGGCCATGTCAAGTCGCTCTAAAGCACACGCAATTATGGTGCCTAAATGGTCGTGAAATTGTTTTCGTTTGTTTACATCGGCATGGGGTAAAAGTCAGAGGTGGAGAAAGGGAGAGGGAGGGTTATCTACGGGTTGATGGTCGCGGAATATCGGCCTAATGAGCAACCAATTTTCTCTCCCTCTTGAGTTTAGTGGTAAATGCGTGCTTTTTCCTTAAGTTTATATAGCTATTTTGCATTATTTTCCGCTTTTTAGATGTTGTAAAAAGCAAAGAGCATGGGTTTTTGGGTGGAAATCATGTTGTGGTTCCGCGATTTGAGATTGGTTTACAGAAAAAGAAGGAAAACAAAACTTAAATTGAGAGAGAAACTAAAACATTAAGGGTAGACGGGTCATCAGTCCAGTTTTCTAAAAATCATCTTAAAACTAGAAATATTAAATAAAAATAATTTTTAAAATCTCTACATTCGTCCAGTCACCAGTTGTTCTAGATCTTTCAACCTGCTTCTCTCCACAATCTGATCTCAACCTTGACTAACTTTCAAATTTCAAGCCACCACAAACTGTCTGTTGATACACGGTTGGTTCCTCACCCCCGAACTCAAACTCAACATCGCGCACTCAAATCGATGACTCAGAACGCGTCGCCAGAACGTCAACGAAACAATCACCCACCTGTATAAAGAGAACTTTGTCCGCGAAACTTTTGTGACGAGCGCAAACAAGTGGTCCATTTTTTTGCGGGTTGCCGTCTCACGATCCGTAAAATAAACTCCTCAAACTCGACTCAACTCCACCACTGTGGAGTTCGAGAACACAGCTCAGCAAGATTTTCAAGTTCTAGGTCGATGCCATCAAACCAGCTATGGTGACTTGGCGAGTTGAGGAGAGGAAACACGGAAAGAAATAAGTTTTGGATGGCGTGAACATTTGTTCACGTCACGCTTGTCGGGATATCGTGATTTTTGTTTATATAAAGTATGAAGCAAGTTTTGTTTTTATGAAACTGGAATGTTCATGATTGATTTCAACAATCACTTTATTCTTGTGGAGTCAGGAGCATCTTTACTTCTACATTTTTAATGGTTTTGTTTGAGGCGTTACGCTTTGTCGTGAACATTTGTTCACGACTGAAAGATACGTATGGTAATTATTCACGGTTATAAATTTCAAGCGTTCATTTTTTTTCATTTGTAACTTTTCACAACATCAGATCGATTTTTTCCGTGCAGACAAGAACAAACACCAGCTAGAAGGACTCGCCGGCGCGAAGAAGACGAGACGTCGTAACACCTTGGACCAAGAGCGAGGCGCGGCGGTCGTGATCGTGATCTTCGCGCGCGCGCGAATCTACCTCTATGGCCGGAGGGTAACAACGGCTCCGGGATCGATTACCTGGAAACTCGGTACGCTTGGGAATGTTGAACTTGATGTTGTTCTCGCTCTCTTTCTCTCGAGGAAGATGTTGTGACAGTTTGTAGAGTTATAGGCGATCGTAAGAGGTCGTCAGGTTCTCGAAATAAATTGTTAAGGTGCAGACACTCTGCATTGGCAGAGGTCGTTAAGGTGCAAGTCACACACAGTCTTCTCATTCTCATTAGGCCAATTTCATCAACACACTCCATCCAGGTTGATGTATGACTCTATTTGCGAGGGCTTTCACGATCTTTGAACCGAGAGCGGTCTGAAAGACAAAGTCATTTGAAGGTTTAATTCATTCGCCCATAAAAGTGCCATTTCTTTTGCTCGACGACGTCCTTGTTAGCAGTCTCAGCATACACGTGTGACGCAATCGATGGATGACACCCTGGGGACCCATTTTGGAAAGGAGCTGAAAGGGAGGCTGCCGCGCCGTAACTCAATTTGTCTTCACTGTGGAACCGTGCAGTTAGGTAACTTTGAACAACTTTATCATTCTTTTATAAAAAATTTACTTGTTCTTCTACTCTTAAAAAATGTGAAAAGGGTGATTCCGAAGTCATTTTCAACTAAATTTACAATATATTAAACATTAAAAAGTGCTATTTAATTTACTTAAAGGCTAAGGGAAGGGCTTGGCAAATTTTTGTAAAATTGAGATTTTTCGAAGACGACAAGCTTTTTTGGGAAACCAGCCTGACAAATGTTAGCTAGCATTCTAACGCATCAACTGTCTCAATATGAGCTAAATTGGTTCAGTCTAACTTAAGTTAATGTCTTTTTGGTAAGAGAAAAAAAAAATCAAAATCCCTCCCCTCCACAGTCTCGATTTCGAAAACCTCCCTCGCTCAAGAGTTCCGCAAATTTTACCATGCAACGACCAATACTGCGAGTGGCAAAGTAAAAGTATCATTGCGAGCCGTGTGCGTGTATGTGTGAGAAGGTCGGGGGAGGAAAATGCAGAGGAAAAACTTTTATTTACGTACGATTAATTATGTTTACTTTGGGGATGCCTCTTTTTTTGCGTCGTCGTCGGCACCGTCTTCACCGGAGGGGGTGAATCTTTGCCATCCTCCCACCCCCGCACACAAGACGCATTATGATTCGCGCGCGACAGTCAGAGTAAACAGTCTTCGTTTGGAATAACCTTTGGCAATGGTTTAATTTTTAGATAATATTGAATATTGATAAACTTGAGTGTATTTAAACGTTTTTTCAAACGTTATTTTTAACAAATTAACTGAATTTCATTAAACCTATAAATAATTAAAATAAATCACAAATCTTATTTTTCGTTCTCGGACTTTTTCAAAAAAAGCTTCCAGAACCTCCACGAAAGCCACCCAGACTCCCACAGAATAGAGTTGGTTGCGGCGTTGGGTAAACTTGCGACGGGGCTTGCGTTGTTTGTGTTTCTCACGGATTCCGAAACGCGATTGCTGAGAGGCTGCTGCGTTGTTGCACTAACAGCATAACGACGGCGAAACGAATCTTTCTTATCGCACTAAAGTGGCACTTTTGGCGTTGTCGTCAGAATTTGGTTGCGAGCTGTTTAATAAAGTTATTGGATTGTGTTGGTCAACTTTAAATTAGATTTTATGACTCTTTTGTGATTTCGAAAAAAAAAATTCATCCATTCAACAAATAAACATTAAGTTATAAAAATAATCATGATTAAAATATAAAAATGTGTAATTTTACATCCAAATGTGAGTAATTCTCTTAAATTCCGCATTTTACCAGATTTTTTTTTTTAATTTGGATAAAACTTTGTCCATGCATTCCCCATATCAAAAAAGTCATTTTGAATCATTAGAAGAGCAGTTATTTGAGAAAGGATATTCTGAACGATTTGGTGTCTTCAGCAAAGTTGTAGGTTATATTTAGATCTTTTGAGAAAAAAATGAGTTCATCCCATCCTATTAAATCACATTTTTTCAATAAATGTAGAACCCAAAATTAATTTTTTTATGTTTAAATTGAGTTCATATGTTTCAGGTGAAAAAATGCATAATTTTTGCGCTACAGTATAGGATGGTGCAAAATCTGGTACCGGAAACGTGATTTTTACAAAAATATTTTTTTTTGGATTGAAACAAATTTTGCAAGGTTGTTGATCGATAAAATTATCGTTGATAACGTTAGCGTCTAGTAAAAACGATGATGGTTATTTTTGTAAAATACTCAGATTTTTACAAAATACCGTATTATTTTAATAAACTAAAATTTTCATAATTTTAAAATAATCAAATTTTCAACTAAACGAAAAAAAAACTAAAATTTGCTTAATTTGTAATTGGGTTTGATAGGAAGCGAAATTTTTATTGCATTTTCAGTTTATTAGAGTTTTTAGTAAAATACTGTTTTTTTTAAACAACTAAAATATTTATAATATGCAATATGGGTATCAAACGAAGCAAAATTCTAAATGCATTTTCAATTGATTTTGTAATATTCTCAAATTTTCACAAATTACCATATTTTTATAATTTTAAAATAATCAAATTTTCAATAAAAAACCCGTTTTTTGCAAAAAAAAAAAAAACTCAAATATGCATAATTTGCAATTTGGGTTTGATAGGAAGCGAAATTTTTAATGCATTTTCAGTTTATTAGAGTTTTTTTTGTAAAATACTGTTTTTTTAAACAACTAAAATATTTATAATATGCAATATGGGTATCAAACGAAGCGAAATTGTAAATGCATTTTTAATTGATTTTGTAATATTCTCAAATTTTCACAATTGCCGTTTTTTTTTAAAACACTATTTTCTATGGTTTAAAACATGGAAACCAGACGAAACGGAACTTTTCGTGTATTATTGTTTTTTTGGTAAAATTCTATGATTTTCACAAATTTTCCAAAAATCCGGTATTTTTTGAAATATTGAATATTTTTGAAAAAATACCGCATTTTTTGAAAATGTTGGTATTTTTTGAAATTTAAGTATTTTACAAATAAAACTTGAATGAGATGAAAACTCATGCAAAATTTCACTTTGTTTGATTTTCAAATTGTAAATTTTCAATTTCGTATATTTTCGATAAAAATACGGTAATTTGCTCTGATAAAGTGAAAATTCGTACAAAATTTTGCTTCGTTTATTATCCATATTTCAAATTATACAAATTTGATTCTTTCGAAAAATATTTTGTTAGGTTGAGTATTTACAAAACTCCCAAATAAAATGAAAATGCATACACAATTTTTCGATTAAAATTTAAACTGCAAATTATGAAAATTTTGCTAAAAAAATATTTTTTGTTAATTTTAATATTGGAAACTATTAAATTACGTGAAAATGCATATAAATTTCGCATCGAAAATACAGTATTCTTTTTGCCTTCCTCATTGAGGTAAGGCTATAATCCTGCTCTGAAAATGAACTTTTTATTAAAAGCTCCTAGACCCACCTTCATGTATACATATCGACTCAGAATCGAAAACTGAACAAATGTCTGTGTGTGTGTATGTATGTATGTGACCAAAATTCTCACTGAGTTTTCTCAGCACTGGCTGAACCGATTTTGATCGAACCAGTTGCATTCGACTTAGTTTAGGGTCCCATACATCGCTATTGAATTGTTTGAAGTTTCGATAAGTAGTTCAAAAGTTATGTATAAAAATGTGTTTTCACAAATATCCGGATCTCATTTATATGCATGTAAACGATGTCCGGATCCATCATCCGACCCATCGTTGGCTAGGTAATTAAAAGGCCTTTCCAATGAGTCCAAAAAATTGCAGATCTGGCAACCCTGTCTCGAGTTAAGACCACTTAAGTGATATTTATGTACTTTTTTGAAGCCGGATCTCACTTAAATGTGTGTAAACTATGTCCGGATCCATCATCCAACCCATCGTTGGTTAGGCAATTGAAAGGCCTTTCTAAAGTGTCCAAAACATTGAAGATCTAGCAACCCTGTCTCGAGGTATGACCACATAAGTTATATCTGTGTTTTTTCTGGATCTAAAAAAAAGCTGAAATGTGTGTCAAAACCACTCATATTACCCATTTTTGGTAAAAAGTGAGGAAGGCATCAACCACATAGGTGGATTAGGTTAGTTTTTTTTTTAAGTATTTTGACATTGAGGTCGCAGCAAATGTTTTTCAAAATCGGTCCAAAAGTTTAGGGGGCAATAAATTTTGTTCTCAACAAAACTTAAATATTTAATGGAAATAAAAGTCTGATTAACTGAAAACAATTTGATAACATTTTATGCGTTCAAAATACTATTGAGTATGTCTGGGATCGATCAAACATAATTTGTTTTTTTTTTTGATTCCGGTAAAGTTTTTTTTCGGCAACAAAATAACTCTCCAATACTTAGATATTTTGAAAACAATTTTTCTGCAAAACAACTGGATAGGTGTAAATACATTTTAAAACACATTTTCACTTAAATTTGAACACCATGGCAACCCTAATTTCTTAAAAGCTTTGGAAATTTAACACGATTTGATTGGATTAATAAATTTTAGAAAAAAATTAAAAAATGAGTCATCGTCAGTTCTTGTGGATAGAATTATCGGAATAACGATAACGATAGATTATCGTTATCGCCATGACGGTAATGGTAAAAGTATTGATAGCGTTATCGAACCTCGATTTTTTATTGGTATCAGCCTTGAAAAATTGAAAAATCATTATTGGATGCAAAATTTAATATATAATCGAAAATGAATTCTAAATCTGAAATATTGCGTTACGTAATAAAAGAACGTTCTCAAGGGACCATACACAAACCACGTGGACACTTTTTTAGAAATCCCAACCCCCCGCCCCCCTCTCGTGGACAATTGTCCATACAAAAAAAAACTGTTTTGTTTGGAGCGTGGACAATCGCCATACCCCCCCCTTAAAGTGTCCACGTGGTTTATGGATGGTTCCCAAAGTAAATTGTAGGAAATTTCTCAGACTTTCCAGTTAGAATTTTGGCTCGAGCCTCGAGTCGATTTAACCAAATTTTCTACATGATGTTTTCTTCTTGAAAACGGTGCACTTTATTGAAAAATTGTAATCATTTTTGAATTCAATTTGGTTTTTCATCTATACATGCTTTTTAAAATTTTGTTATATGTGTTCGACTTTTTCCAAAAATCACTATTTTACAAATTCCGGATTTTGCACCAAGTCTAGAGCAAAAAAAAATTGTTTAACCCTAAAAACATAATTTTATTTCGGAAATCAAAAAAAATATTCTTGTTTTGGAAAATCAACTTTAACTGATAAAAAATTAAATAAAAAACTGAAAAATTGTTTTTTATTTAGTGTACTTAATTCCGCATCATAACCTCCAACTTTGCTGAAGACACACAATCGATCAGAATATTCTTTATCAAGATACAAATTAATTTGCGAATATTTACATACCTTGTTAAAATAATATAAATTTAAAAAATTTAACAAAATTGTGTAACTTGAATCCGAGATCACTAGCTTTAAAGTTGAAAAAAAAATTAAATTCTTCTTCCAAATTACGTCATTCACCACGCAAGAGTACCGAACGACATTGCGGCAATCAAACGAGAGATAAAAAAAAAACATCACGAAAGAAAGCACTCGTCACTAAGGCACAATCGCGCGTAGATGCATTCACTCTCCCCGATAGCTTAGTGGGGGCTTCACACATACTCAAGCTGTGCAGATCGTTCCGATATGAAACCGGAGAAGTTTGCAAATTGGCGTGGGATGAGAACCCCGAGCGCATTCATTCATGGCGCAAAAAAAAACAACTTCTCTGAACCAGATTGGAGTGCACCGTGAAAAAAATGTACAATTTTTCTTCTACAAGCAATAATATCTTTTTTAAAGTGTTTTTTCACTGTGAAAACTAGACAAAAAAGCGCCAAAACACGCGCGCAAACCGATGAAAACTTTTGCAATTTGAAGCTGACTTGTGTGGAGGATTCCTTCGGGAGAATTCATCCAAACAATATTCAGCGCAGCTCTGAGAGCGGATGGAGGTCGATAAATCTACCTCTTCATAGCAGGACCGTAGCTCGGCCCTGGAGGTCACTTATGATGGAGGTTATGGCGGTGAAAATTTGTACCACTCGCCTTTGAGGTTAGGAAACTTGGAGGAACTTTTTGAAACTGCGTTTTTTATTTTTTTTTTTCGTTTTTTTTCTTTTCGGTACAATTAGCTAAAAATTTGTTCATGACGTCTGGGTTGCAGAGGGTTAAAGTTCTACTCTCAATTTCAACTTTTGAATATTCATACCGGCATGGTCGGGTTGAGTCCGCAACCGTAAAAAGCTTCTGGATCGACCAAGGAGCTCTCAGCTCATGTATGTGTGTGGGATGAAGCTACGTGTTTTTGCATGCATTTATTTCAAGTTCAGCAGTTTCACCAGCTCCAGTTGAGCCCTAGAGGTGGAGAATTGAGCAAAAAGAATCGTCAGCAGCAGCAGCTCCAGAATATCTTGTTACGATTCGTTAAGCATTGATTGTGGTTTTTCTGGAGGTTGAACTGCTGCTGGTTTTGAACTGGTTGCGATTTTATTTCAGAAAATTTTGAAAATTTCAAAATTTTCTGTTGAAATAAATCTTCAATTTTAACTCCAGCAAACTTCCTATCACACAGTTTAAAACTCCTCCACGAATCATACCTAGTGCACCCTGACCCGAGACCGGCCACAGCTAGAAATATTAGCATAAACAAACCTTCGCATTGCACCCGTCAAAATTTTAATTAATCACCCGCGCCCGATGATCACTAATGACGTCTGTTGACGCGCGCTCCACACCCCTGCAGACATAACCTCAACGGAACATTTCAAAATTCCGCCTGATGGACATCCACCCCCCTCACTCTGGCTCCCCTTTCTAGTCCAAGTTATTAATTAATTTCCATTTAGCCGCCTAATAAAGCCCCCGAGAGTGTATTTTTACCACTCTCGTCGTCGTCAGTCGTTGGGACCTTTTTGACGCCTACACGCACTTTTACACGGCTTTTGGTCACGGCGCGGGACAGGGTGTGGTGTGGCCACTACGCCGCCGCGGACATTATGGGCTCGTGGTTTCAGCCAGAGTGCAGCTGAATTTGTGTTGCTTTTGAGGGGTTCGAGATTTATATCTATGATATCGTGTAAAGTTGAATGTGTAGTTCCCGTTAAAAATCTGATGGGATCGTGACATCATGAATCCTAAATTCACGATGAAGTTACTTATTCTATTGTTTACTTGCCAAATTGAACTCAATTCCAAACGATTGTGCTTCGTATTTTTACCTGAAATGGAAGAAAAAATATTGTTAAAATAAAACAGTTAAGACAGGAGAAAATGTAAAATGTTTTTAAGATATTTAAATTTGAAGAGAAAAAAAAATATTTATTTTGCTGTCCAGCAAAAAATATTGCAAATCAATTGAACTGTTTTTTTTATAGTTTCAAATTGAACAAATGCATTTTTCAACAACTTTGACAACAAATTTCTCATTGTTCCGATGTGTATCCCTTATTTTAAGTTCAAAATCGACTACTTTTTGTTTCTAAAGTTTTTAAAATTGTAGGCTATGATTCAATCACTAGCCACAAACCTAATTTTCTTTTTAAAATGTTTTTCTAGCAAAACTTCAGGGTCTACAATGTTTAAGCCTGTAAGCCAAACATAGATCTAGGGTTTTTTCTTAAAATTTATTTTCCCTTAAAGAGCACTCAGCTAGCAAAATCTAAATATAGAAATATGTACCCTCCCTGTAAAGGCTTATGAATTGATCTCAGTTGAAAGGTTCTCCAAATCTTTGAATTGCAAATGTAACATCCTGGAGCAGAACTGTTAAATTCTAATAAACAATGTTTAATTTCTTTTACATGTCAAGTAATATGTATCAATGCTTTTAATCGTTTTTGTCATTTTATACTCTTTTATAGTTGTTTTCATGCTATTCTGAACAACTCTATTACCGTTTCAGAACTTTATAGGATGCTTTGATGCAACTAATCTATTAAAATATGATATTCACTACTAACTTGTATCAATATCTCTAACTTTATGGCAAAATAGGTTTGCTTTTGCGGGAAAATTCGATAGTACATTTTTCAATAATTTCCAAGGTAATCCAGCGAATTCGATTGCGATTTTTATTTTTCATCGTTGCTTGCGAATCAAAACCCGCTGAATTGAAAAAGAACTACAAATTTGCAAATTTATTTCTAGAAATGTTTCCATCGGCGGATTTTGTAAAAGGGTCTTTTTGAACATAAAGTCTTATTTTGTTTAAATATCTCAAGATATATTAAAATTATAAAATTTTATTGCATTTGTATATTATTAAATATTTTTCATTTACAAATATAAAAAAATAACATGCCATGCAAAAATCATTACAAAATAAAATGAGCAATTCTCTACGAAATCGGTCTTTTTTCTTCAATTTTAATTTTTGTATTTTTTAATCCGACTGAAACTTTTTTGGTGCCTTCGGTATGCCCAAAGAAGCCATTTTGCATCATTAGTTTGTCCATATAATTTTCCATACAAATTTGGCAGCTGTCCATACAAAAATGATGTATGAAAATTCAAAAATCTGTATCTTTTGAAGGAATTTTTTGATCGATTTGGTGTCTTCGGCAAAGTTGTAGGTATGGATACGGACTACACTGGAAAAAAATAATACACGGTAAAAAAAATTTGGTGATTTTTTTATTTAACTTTTTATTACTAAAACTTGATTTACAAAAAAACACTATTTTTAATTTTTTTTATTTTTTGATATGTTTTAGAGGACATAAAATGCCAACTTTTCAGAAATTTCCAGGTTGTGCAAAAAATCATTGACCGAGTTATGAATTTTTTAATCAATACTGATTTTTTCAAAAAATCGAAATTTTGGTCGTAAAATTTTTCAACTTCATTTTTCGATGTAAAATCAAATTTGCAATCAAAAAGTACTTTGGTGAAATTTTGATAAAGTGCACCGTTTTCAAGTTATAGCCATATTTAAGTGACTTTTTTGAAAATAGTCGCAGTTTTTCATTTTTTAAAATTAGTGCACATGTTTGCTCAGTTTTGAAAAAAAATATTTTTGAAAAGCTGAGAAAATTCTCTATATTTTGCTTATTCGGACTTTGTTGATACGACCTTTAGTTGCTGAGATATTGCAATGCAAAGGTTTAAAAACAGGAAAATTGATGTTTTCTAAGTTTCACCCAAACAACCCACCATTTTCTATCGTCAATATCTCAGCAACTAATGGTCCGATTTTCAATGTTAATATATGAAACAATTGTGAAATTTTCCGATCTTTTCGAAAAAAATATTTTCAAAATTTTCAAATCAAGACTAACATTTTAAAAGGGCGTAATATTGAATGTTTGGCCTTTTTGAAATGTTAGTCTTGATTTGAAAATTTGAAAATATTTTTTTCGAAAAGATCGGAAAATTTCACAATTGTTTCATATATTAACATTGAAAATCGGACCATTAGTTGCTAAGATATTGACGATAGAAAATGGTGGGTTGTTTGGGTGAGACTTAGAAATCATCAATTTTCCTGTTTTTAAACCTTTGCATTGCAATATCTCAGCAACTAAAGGTCGTATCAACAAAGTCCGAATAAGCAAAATATAGAGAATTTTCTCAGCTTTTCAAAAATATTTTTTTCAAAACTGGGCAAACATGTGCACTAATTTTAAAAAATGAAAAACTGCGACTATTTTCAAAAAAGTCACTTAAATATGGCTATAACTTGAAAACGGTGCACTTTATCAAAATTTCACTAAAGTACTTTTTGATTGCAAATTTAATTTTACATCGAAAAATGAAGTTGAAAAATTTTTACGACCAAAATTTCGATTTTTTGAAAAAATCAGTATTGATTAAAAAATTCATAACTCGGTCAATGATTTTTTGCACAACCTGGAAATTTCTGAAAAGTTGGCATTTTATGTCCTCTAAAACATATCAAAAAATAAAAAAAATTAAAAATAGTGTTTTTTTGTAAATCAAGTTTTAGTGACAAAAAGTTAAATAAAAAAATCACCAAATTTTTTTTACCGTGTATTATTTTTTTCTAGTGTAGTCCGTATCCATACCTACAACTTTGCCGAAGACACCAAATCGATCAAAAAATTCCTTCAAAAGATACAGATTTTTGAATTTTCATACATCATTTTTGTATGGACAGCTGCCAAATTTGTATGGAAAATTATATGGACAAACTAATGATGCAAAATGGCTTCTTTGGGCATACCAAAGGCACCAAAAAAGTTTCAGTCGGATTAAAAAATACAAAAAAAATCGAATGACCGAAATCCTAGAGAACTGCTCAAATATAATAATAATGGATGTGCGACAAAAGGTCGTATGCCAAAAGGTCGAAAGACATAAGGTCAAATGGACAAAAAGTAGAAAAAGGACAAAAGGTCAAAACGTCGGAAAGACAAAGGAATGTGGAATTTGAATTGAATTGAATTGAGGTCGAAAGAGGACAAAAGATCGAATGGACAAAATATCGAAAAGACAATGTGGAGTAATAAAACAAAAATAATAATGATGACGTTTTTGTGTATTTTGGACAAAATTCGAATGTCAAAAGGTCGAATGGACAAAAGGTCAAATAGACTAAAGGTCGATGGACCATCGATCGAATGTGGAATAATTCTATTCAATTATGTGCAGAATTAATCAGACTTCTATAAAAATGTTGTACTATTTATTTTCTTACAAACAAATTCAGAGATTTTTTTTTGATAAAATTGAAAAAGCTATTGTCTTTCATATGTTAACAGGACACATTTAAAACAAATAAAAAACTCTTTAAATCTGTGTTGCTTTCTATGAGTTCAAACTATTCTTGAAGTTTGTAATATTTTGGCAAATTTTTTCCATTCTTTCAAAAATGAGCAATTCTTTCCAAATTCTTATATTTTGTGATGTGTTTTTTTTTCAGTTTTAAAAACAACTTATTTTTGACTGTTGCTACATTTTTGTGAGTTTTTTTTTTTTCATTGGAAAAATAGCAGTTTTTTTTTTCAAAAAGTCCAACTTCCACAAAAATTTTTTTATTTCTAACTGAGACAGTTCTGTTGAAAAATACTTCAATTTTATATTAGAAGTTTTTATTTCATTTTCAAAAAAACAGCTTTTAAATAGTAATATTTTTGTCAGTTTTCCATTCATTCAAACATGAGCCTATTCTTTCAATAGAAAGTTGGTGTTTTTTTTCTATTCTTTCAAACATGATAGATCTATGATAAAACGTTTGACTTTTAAAATGCTTCAATTTTTTTTACTTTTGCAAAACAAAGTATTCTTGCTCTAAGTAATATTTTTGTGCTTTTTCATTCTTTCAAACAAATGCAACAATGAAAAATTAGTTTAGCTTAAGTTTTAAGACTTTATCTAGTCTGTAATCACAGAATGAAATAATTGTAGAAACTTAAATAACAAAAATAAACAAAAACAACACTTTATTACTGGTTACTTTATAATTGGGGGAAATTATCGTATGTTTGGCAGGTTAACCCTCTACAACCTAACCCCGCCTTTAGACGGGCTTCGATCTAAAAAATCGCCAAAAATCAATTTTCCAACCGATTTTTGATCTTTTAAAAGCATTGAAAAGAAGAACTCTTAAAATTTTAGAAAATTTATGGGTTGGAAGTTTAACTTGTTTTATGTGACTTTGCCAATGTTTTTAAAAATGTCATTTTTTTAGGGGTGAACTTTGGCTGAGTTTTTTACTAACATTTTCTATATTTTCAGTAAACAGAAGTATGCAGTAATTTTTGTAGTGTCCCAGACTAGGCCTCTACGCATTGTTTTGCAATTTAAATGATGATGGTGCCATTCTATAGCAGAAAATTTGAAAAACATACAAAAAATTGAAAAAGTGACTGTAAAAACGTGAAAAAAATTAGATAGGCAAAATGTAATTATATTAGGTGATAGAATAGGCCAAATACTACCAAAAACAAACATAAACTAAACAAGATAAATGCAAATTAAAATACTAAAAATAAAACAAGAAAAACATAAAACAAGAGAAGTAAAGTTTTTCGTAGAACAAAAGTTGCTCAAAATGACCTCCTGAACACGGGAAAAATAAATATTTTCGAAAAAAAAATTTGGGCAGTAGAGGGTTAAGCACTCGTTTCTAACTCCATCCAATTTGGTGATTGCACTGTTTGAACAACTTATGTTGTAAAACTGATGATAGCAACTTGCTTGCTCATTGTCAAGTGAAGAAATATCATGTTGAAAAAAAAAAAAACTATTTTTTTAATGGGTTTCAATTAATAAGTATTTTAGAAAAACATTTTCAAATGAATTTCATCCATAGTTTTGACATATATTTTTTTGCTAAATACAATTTTATTTTTTTTTTTAAATAAAAGTCAACAAACTTAGTAGAAGAAATATAAGCCACCTTTCTTCTTTTGTAATATAAGCAAGATTTTTTTTAAGTATAATAGCAATATGGATGTATAAATACATTTATACATATGGGAATGTGGATAAATTTTCTGTACGAAAAAATGAGTAACTTTACAGCTTTTTATGGGTGATTGCAATTTTTCTTTCAAATTATAGTTAAATTACACAGAAAAATGGGTAATATTTGACCAATAACCCAAATTCGACCAAATGTTGAATTTCACTGTGCCAGACAGGAAGTTTCAGAATTTTGTTTTAAAAGCTCTAAAGTATTCTCTTTTTTCATGATTTTAGTAATATGGATTAAGTTTTTGAATCATATTGAGTGGAAGTTTTGAGTGTAACTTGAAAATATCAATTACCTTTTTGAGAGGATTTAGTTCAGAGATTCAATTGAAAACTCTTGTCACAAAAAAAATAACTAAAAAAATAACATCTCTGCAAACTGTATCTGTCACCCTGCTTCCATCACCAAACAACAGCCCCCGTCGAAACTTTCATTTTCCCACAACCCGATCAATTGCCGCGGCGCGGCGGCGGCTTCACCACTTCAATCAACAAAGCAAATTCGCGATTAATCTCGCGCGACCAGTTCCGGCCATCACCAACTCCAGGCTAGACCCCAAGATCGCGAGCGTCTCATCTCACGTGTGAGCTTCGTTCGAGTTCATCGACTTCCCCCGGAGGGCACACTCACGATAAGTTAGAAGAAGAAGAAGAAGAAGAGGTCGCCAAATTTGTGGTTAATTAACGCTCGCACGAAGGCTTTGTGTCCAGAACTTGGCCTTCCGGGGGCGGCTAATTAAAGAGGGTACTACTTGGCGTGATGGCGTCATGAGAGTGGCCCAAAGGGTCAGTCTAGACGCGAGAGCCAAATATTGTCGCGGACAGCAGCAAACGGGACAGAATTCAATTAAGGCTCAGCGAAATGAAGAAGATTTTTTGGGGGAGCGGCCCCCGGAAGACCTCCCGCGTATTCCGTACCGTTTCTTAGATTTTTACTTTTCTTAAAATTGAAAAACTTGGGCTCAAATATGAAGTTTCAAGTGTCTCAAGCGTCTCAAGCGTCTCAAGCGTCTCAAGTGTCTCAAGTGTCTCAAAAGTCTCAAAAGTCTCAAGTGTCTCAAGAGTGTCTTTTCAGTTTCAAGCTCAAATTTGATTGAGATTCGAGTGACTAGACCTCAAGGTATGCAAAGTAGGTGAATTAATCCCATTATTTTTAATGGATTTCGAGTCAAACTGTCACGAAACAGACCCGCGCAAAACTTCTCAAGTGGGAAGACGAGGATAGGCTCTTGATGGATTCCCAGAAGTGCTCGCGCGCAAAACAGGAACCTTAGAACGCGGCTTCATTTAATGGATCATGGGGCTCGCGCGTCAGGGAGGTGGTATCAAACTCGCAGGTAATTGAAAAATCAGCGAGTGTTCTTCACCTTGTGTGTGTGTCAGACCAGAGAGATCCCTCATGAATATTGAATTTGCTTCTTCACCTCTCCGGCGGTGGCGGCGGTCCCGGCCTAATGGATTTCGGGGTGGTTTCGCGATTTCGAAGAAGACCGGCACAAATTTAGAACAGAAAAAAAAAACGATCCAGCTAGAAGAACCAGGAAGTGAACGTGAGTTGTAGAAATTAAATTAGTGATGAATTGTTTGGGGCTACCGAAGAAGTGTCTGAGGTTTGGAGGAGGGTTTGCTCAGACAGGGACAAAATAAAAAGGGGTAGCGAAGTAGCAGCAGCAAAAAAGAGATCCTAACCTCAAACGGAATAAGTAAAGAAGGAGGATGGAACCGTTGCGAAGCTATGATTACCCACCGCTGCCGGCTAGGTCGATTCGATACGGACAAACTTCGCTAAATTCAACTAGAAGTAAAAATTGCAAATTTAAAGGCATTGTCTAAAAAATTATGTATTTAAAGGCAATTTACTGTGAATTTTTTTTCAGGAATTTTCATATGAAAAATTTAATTTTAACAATTTTCTTAATAGGAAATCGATTCGAACAGTTGCGGATATATTATCAGTTAAAAAATGATATCAAAATTACTGCTTGGAATGTTGGTTTTGCTCCATTTCAAGAACACTTTCTTATGTTATATTACTACATTTGGTTTGCTTGTTCTCCATTTTTTTAGGATCAAATATTATTTTGTAAAAACTAGCTTTGGGGTTCTTTCGGTATTTATTGTAAAAATAGATTTTCTTTACTGTTTTTTTATGAAACTATTTATTTTCAACTGTTGTATTTTAATTTACTTTTTTAATTTACTTTATTTACTTGGACATTTTCAAAAAAATAGGCTTCATTTAAAAAAATAATATAAATCTTGAAAGGAGCTCAAATTCCACAAAAAAATAAAAAAAAATATAAAAATTAAAATAACAAGCCATAGTCTCAACATTAGCATGCAAAAAGTGACAAAAACTCTAAATAAAATTTGTACCAGCCTTATAATGAAAAGAAAACAAAATTCCAACTAACCGTCAAATGGAAAATAAAGTCTAATTAGGGGATACTGAGAGAAAAACACATTATTTCAATAAAATATTTTTAAAATGCCTGTACATTATTTTTTTAAGTGTTGAAGCTTTCAAAGATAATATTTTTATCAAAACTTTTGAACTCCGGTTCCAGTTGTTGCACCACCCTAAACTCTAGCGGATTTAAAAAAAATCATAAAACGCCAACTGAAACTAAACTGAATTTTGAAATTATGTGTTTCGAAATTTTCGAAGATCATATATATATATTTTTTGATTATAACCTCCGGTTGCAGATTTTGCACCAATATTTTTTTTCAATAGCCAAAAAAACAACTTTTGAAAACTTAGAAAATGAATTTAGAAATTTTGAGTGCTTGGTAATTTTTTTTGCAAAAAATCTACCCTCCAGTTCTTAATTTTGCACCACCTTAAACTATAGCGAATTTTGAAAAACATATTTATAAAACGCCAAAAAAAAAAAAACATTTTTCGAAAACTTAAAATAAAAGGTCTTTAAGGCCGATGCAAATATTTTTCAAGGTTTTTGTCTTTTGGCTCTAGCCGGGGTCGAGAGAGGGGCAAAAAAATATAAATATTGAAATAACAAACCATAGTCTCAACATTTGAATGCAAAAAGCGAATTAAAGTGCATTTTACAATAGATCAATTGTTTTGCAAGCATTAGTTTCCAAAAAAATGTAAAATTTGACGAAAACAAAAGTTTTACCGAAAAATAAACTTTTTGCGATAATAAACATCGACAATTTTCAAGAATTCAAGATATTTTAAATCAACTCAAACATGCTAAAAAGGATTCTAAAAGCAGGGGAATGCATTTGAAATTGATTTCAACTGACTGCACTTAAATTTTCATTGGAATATATTTTTTTTTCAAAAATTCAAAATATAGAAACTTTGTGTTTTTGTTTTTTTTTTCTTCTATACTCCGGTTCTAGAATTTGCACCACCTTAAACTTTAGCGAACTTATCATAATTATTTTTTTAAGCCAAAAAGTTATGATTTTTTAAATTAAAAAATGATTTTTTACAATCGTAGTGTTAGGTCAAAAAAAATCTTGAATAAAAACTTGATGTGGTACTGTTCTTTAGAATCTCGCCAGAAATCAAAATATGTTTAAATGACCCAAAACATGCTAGGTAAGATTAACAACTCAAGGACGTATCAGACTATTTGAAACAAACTCTCAAACAAACATGGAGTTTTTTTTTGAAAAGGTCCAATGAACCAAATTTTCAGTTTTTGATCTTTGGGTGTTTTTGAAACCGCTTGAGTCAGGGGTGTTTAAAAACACGCAAAAAGCAAAAACTGAAAATTTTGTTTATTGGACCTTTTGAAAAAAAGAAATCCAGAAACAAATTTTTTGACAGTTTGGCAGTTTGTTTATCAGACTTCTGTTTGCTTTAAAAATTATGAAGTTTTTGAAATACAAATGTTATGTTTGTAGGGGGTTTGTATTAAAAGTCAAATTTTAAAATCGAAGTTTAAGTGTCCTATTTTCTAGAAAAAATCTTATCATTACCTACACTAAAAATAGGAACTGCTCCGGATACTTTCTAATATTCACATGTGCATTTTGTATAACATGCCACGGCGTGTTTTCTGGGCAACCTTAAGGAGAAAAAATAGTCATCACTACTTTCAAAAGTGTCTTATAGCAAATTTTCTCAGCTTTCCAATGCTTCTAAGAGCGAAATGTTTCATCGGAAAATTTCTGAGATATCTCTATTTTAAGTTTTTTCTTTTAAAATCCTTGATCATTTATTGAAAACTTTTAAATAACAGTCCAGGAAACTTGTCAAATGATGTGTTTCATGTTTATTTTACTGACCAAAATGTGCAAAATAAGACAAGAAACAACTTTGTAGAAGGTTGCAAACCGCTAAACATTTTGAAAATTATGTTTTAACCGAATTTTTAAATATGTGGGATTTATTCAAATAATAAAATAATAAAACCGTATTGAAATATTATTTTACAAGAGCAAATAAATTATTACATAATTGGTGTGTACAAATAACACCGGTGTGCTCTGATTCAGCTTGGAATTAGCTGATACAACCGAATTTTCTACAGGTTTGAGATTGATAGGGTATGTATTACAAGATTTTTATGAATAAATATCATATTTCCTTAATCAAACACTAACTAGTTGCATGGATACAAAACATGTTTTATACTCGAAATTATACTGCAAATTACTGTTGCTAGCTTTAGAAGAAATACTTTTCATTAGTATGAAATGATTGTTTCAGTTTTTTTTTGTATCAAATGATCAAGGAATTAGCAATATTTTAGAAGTTTATAAGACTCTCATCTTCAATCTCATCTTTAAAAATATCTATGTTTTGATTTTTGTTCAAATAGTTTGGAAAGAAAGTTTCTGTTAGATTTTTTTTTGTTAAAATACTATTTAATTTTTGTTCAAACAAAAATAAATGTTTGTGACGGTGTTTTCAGAATTCTGAATTGGAAGAATTGAGTTTTATTGCTGCTTTTAAGTGAATTTTCTACAGAAAACATTTTATAAAATTTTATCTTTATTTTATACTCATGAAAATATGACTTTTGAAGCTTGCTACACTGAAATAAAAAAAAATTCAGAAATTTTCAGAAAATTTTTCCAAAATTCTAGGAATTTTGCCTCCTTTTCTTATTAACACTCAAACGCTCGGGTAGTCATTTGACCCCTATTTTTTTTTCTTAAAAATCTAATAACTTTTGATAGAATTGACCAATTTGGATGCTTCTGGGTGCAAAAGATCCAGATTTGTCTATATTTTCAACTGTCAGACGGAGGACAAATGTGGTCCATTTTTACCGGAGATATTCCGGATTCTGTTGGGATACCTCGGCCCTCCTAAAATGATATTTGGCCAATATAATAAAAACATTTCAACAGAATAAAATCGGAAATGATGCAAAACTTCAAGGAATCATCCTAAAACATCATCCTGCATAGATACATGACATGCTGAAGACCTTCGGGCACCGGAACAGGTTCTATCCGGAAACGGTTCACTGAGCTGATGTCAATTGTTGCCCAACTGGAACCGGCTCCGCTGCCCCGTAGGACTTAACCATGTCAATTATTTTTGCAGGATGATGTATTAGGATGATGCCTTGTAGTTTTGCATCATTTCCGAAATTTTTCTGTTGAAAAGTTTTTATTATATTGGCCAAATACCCATATAGGAGGGCCGAGGTACCCCAACAGAATCCGGAATATCTCCGGTAAAAATGGACCACATTTGTCCCCCATCTGGCAGTTCAAAATATAGACAAATCTGGATCTTTTGCAACCGAAAGCATCCAAATTGGTCAATTCTATCAAAAGTTATGGGATTTCTAAGAAAAAAAATAGGGATCAAATGACTACCCGAGCGTTTGAGTGTTAAGTAATCCATAAAACACAATTACTGAATATGGAAAGGAGCCAAAATTCTTAGAATTTAGGAATTTGGTACTATTTTTTTATTTCAGTGTACAGTAATATGTAGTACATTTTCGATTTCAAATCATATTTGTATTTATGTTCCTGGTTAATGTTTGCTTCAGAAAATATCAAATTTATTCATCAAAATTCAATAATACCATTAACAACCACAAACCTGCCAAAGTTTCGGTTGAACAAGCTAAATCAGAGTAGACACGTGATAGTTGTACACAAAAAATATGTAATTATCAAATAATTCTTGTAAAAAATACATTTTTACACTGTTTTATGATTTAAATTTCTGAATAAATCCCATATTTTCAAAAACTTAGACAAAACATAATTTTCAAAATGTTTAGCGGTTTGCAACCTTCTACAAAGTTGTTTTTTGTCTTACTCATCAAAATGTGCAAACATTTTGATGAGTAAATGACTCATGAAACACATAATTTCATAATTTTCCAATAAATAATAAAGGAATTTAAAACCAAAAAACTTAAAATAGAGATATCTCTGAAATTTCCCGATGAAACATTTCGCTTTTAGAAGCATTGGAAAGCTGAGAAAATTTCCTATAAGACACATTTGAAAGTCAAAAAAAATCAAATCAAATTATTCGCTCTACAGCATTGCCTTGGCGTTCTCGATTGCGAGATTCCTACTCGAAACTAGGTGTCCGAAGGCTTGATTGTTGAGGCAATTGCAAACCTCTTTTTACACCTTAGTTTCCATCCACCCCGGGATTCGAACTGACGACCTTTGGATTGTGAGTCCAACTGCCTACCAGCGACTCCACCAGGACAGGACCCAGGGAGACGACTCCTACACCTGGACTGTGCTAACGACCTAACCTTTTTAGATTAGTCCGGGGCCAAAATTTACTTCCCGTCCGACGGAAGGCGTGATCAGACAAATGTCGTCTCAAAATTTGCCACCGGGACCTTCTGGGATCGAACCCAGGCCGACTGGGTGAGAGGCAATCACGCTTACCCCTACACCACGGTCCCGGTCCCGGAAAGTGGCGATGACTATTTTTTCCTGATAAGGTTGTTCTAGAAAACACGCCGTGATGCCCTCAACAAGGCTAATGATGCAAAGTGGCTTCTTTTGTTACAGGGAACGCATTGACGAAGTTTCATCAAAATAAAAAAAATGAAAGATGTCGATTTTCTCAATCTGTGTTTTCAAAATTTCTTAAAATTGGGAATTTGCTTAGAAAATAGAAAAATCAAAATTTCAAGACAAATTTTGACAACTAGAATCTTCCAATAAAATTGGTTCAGGCATTATTTTGCTGAACACAAAACGATTCTTCACATCGAAGCAAAACTCTTTTTTTTTCTCTTCAATTGACACGGGAAGTGTGCGCAGAATTGGCAAACGTGACTTGGCGGCTCTTCGGGGCTGCTAGGCTGCTGGGGTCACCCTCCGGAACCCTGCCGGTCAGTAATTTGAACTGCGTGATATTGGGGCTTTGCGATGGAGGGTAAAAAATTAAACCGATATCATCGGATGCCGGCTGGGCTGATTGGTGGACAATCGTCAATTATGAAACAAAGTCGGTCGATTGGGTTGGATTTTGAGGTTATCAAGGGGTTGCGAGCTTGTTTGGTGGTTTTATTTCCTGATTTGATCATGCTTGTTATTTTAGATAATTTGTGTTTACGATTTAGTGCTGATTAAGCGATATTTTTAGAGTTTCTAGAATCACTCAATCAATTATAAAATATTCAGTTATGATGTTTGTTGATAAATATTTGCAATCAAACGTAATGATTTTTAGGAAAAGCTTTTTAAGTATTTGATGTTTTACTTGGCAAACAGTATTTTTTTTGGGAGATTTTTCGTTCTAAATATAAATAAAACAAATAATATATTGGTAAAAGCAAATTCTTCTATTTGCCAATACATTAATGCTCAGGCACAACTCCCTTAATCGAGGTGTCAAAATCAGCGACGGCCTTTTCAACGCAAAATAAACAGAACCGTTTGCAAAATAACAAGTAAAAAGATCCCACAAAAAGGCTTGACTAAGCAAACAACTCGTTTTCTTTTTTTTGCCTTGCGGCCAGCAACAGCAGGATACCAAAGCCCATCAGAATTCCATCTCCTTCTTCCGAATCGATTAGTCCCTTTAAAGGAAAAAAAAACGTCCCAAGCAGGTCCTTAACCTCAAACCTTCCAGAGTCCGGGAGGGGTTCCCGAAACGGATTAGTTAGAACAAACTGGTTTCGTTTGGCGTGTGGTGCAATAAAACAGCTGAACCATAATTTATGCAGCGAAAAGAAAAATAATGACCCACAACAACCTGGGGTTCCTTGCACTGACTGGGATTGCTGGGCAGACGGTGCAGGCCCCCCCCGTTGGCGGCGTTGTCCGGGGAGTTGCCCCTGCTCATATTTGCAGCTGGTTAGACCTGAAAAACAGGCAGTTCTTCCCAGGATTTTACTCAGTTCTTTTGGGCTGCAAATTTACGTTTCATAAATCATGAAACGTCGTTTCTTTCTAGCATTAAAGCTGATTGCTTGTTTTACTTAATATTATAAACATTTAAACAAGTTCAGCGTTGATGTCAGTATTTATGATAACGGCCACTGCCTTGAAGTTCTCAACCAATTCAACCAAACCAATTTGTATTCTTATTTACTGATTCCATCCCAAAAGTACTTCGTTAACATCTTCTACGATTCAACCTTCACCGGAATCCGTTTTCCCCCGAATTGTTTGCGTCCTTATCGCTCAGAATCATAACCAAATTGCCCGATATCATTGAGCTATTTTTCCCAAAACGCTCTCTTTCCATCTTGTACAGCGATCTTCTCTCCAGACGAAGGCTGTTTTGCTTGATTTTGATTAAATGTCCTCCGGGGGGACGAAGTAGTCCGGGTCCGACCCCCGGAACCTCATGAATATGCAGCACGATTCCGTCCGACTCAATCAGCCATAGTTCTTGGAGGATGAGTTGACCGGACAGAAGTCTGCAGAGGACATGGACGTGGAAAAAAAGAGGGCGTCATTCGCCGCCCTGGCATGTGTCTGACGTGACTGCAGCAGCGGCTTCTTCCGGAGGATGCGGGGCGGTTGGTCAATTTGGCACAATTCCGGAAATTAGTTTTCAACTAGCCGCTGGTCGAAAACCCCTTTTGAGAATCGCAGCTTTCAGCTGGTTTTTTTTATTTCGCTTCGCTGTGATGTCTGCAGAGTTCTAGCAAATTGCTTTGAAGAAAAAAGGAGGTCGTGGAGGGCGGAAAAAACAAGAATTAGGTGTAATAAAATTTCTGTTTCTTCCGGTTTTGTTGGTTTCCCTTTTTGTTTTTGTTCGGTAATTGAATTCTACTTCTCCTGGAGAAAATAATTTTTTTGACCAGTTGGGATTCAGTTGATTTTAAAAATAAAATTATTTGAACTATTTGATTTTCAGACAGACATTTTTTAACACAAAATTTAGGTAAAAATATGGAGAAACAAGCAAATCAACATCTACACAGAAAAAAAAATGATGGTAATATTCATCAGGAAATTTTGACAGATTTGTATCAAAAAAATGTTTAATGGGTAATTCTCTACCAACTCACACGAAATCGGGAAAAGTTGCCCCGACCCCTCTTCGATTTTCGTGAAACTTTGTCCTAAGGGGTAACTTTTGTCCCTGATCACGAATCCGAGGTCCGTTTTTTGATATCTCGTGACGGAGGGGCGGTACGACCCCTTCCATTTTTGAACATGCGAAAAAAGAGGTGTTTTTCAATAATTTGCAGCCTGAAACGGTGATGAGATAGAAATTTGGTGTCAAAGGGACTTTTCTGTAAAATTAGACGCCTGATTTGATGGTGTACTCAGAATTCCGAAAAAACGTATTTTTCATTGAAAAAAATTACTAAAAAAGTTTTGAAAATTCTCCCATTTTCCGTTACTCAACTGCAAAAAAATTTGGAACATGTCATTTTATGGGAAATTTTATGTGTTTTTCGAATCTACATTGACTCAGAAGGGTCATTTTTTCAGTCAGAACAAAATTTTTCATTTTAAAATTATGTTTTTTCTAATTTTGCAGGGTTATTTTTCAGAGTGTAACAATGTTCTACAAAGTTGTAGAGACAATTACAATTACAATTACAAAAATTTTGATCTATAGACATCACGCGATTTTACGAAAAAAAGTTTTGAAAAAGTTACTTTTAGCGTTTCTCTTTGTTTTGTCGTCCGTGTCTGTCGCGGGTGACCATCAACGGCCATGATCGATGACGACCAACTTTTTCAAAACTTTTTTATCGTAAAATCGCGATAACTCGTGATGTTTATAAGCAAACCCCTTATGTCTATACATCAATTTTTTTGCAATTGTCTGTTCTACAACTTTGTAGAACATTGTTACACTCTAAAAAATAACCCTGCAAAGTTAGAAAAAAACGAAATTTTAAAATGAAAATTTTTGTTCTAAATGAAAAAATGACCCTTCTGGGTCAATGTAGATTCGAAAAGCACATTAAATTTCCCATAAAATGACATGTTCCAATTTTTTTTTACAGTCGAGTAACGGAAAATGGGAGAATTTTCAAAACTTTTTTAATGTTTTTGAGCATGAGCATGAGCATGAGCATGGTTGACTGCCAATGAGCTGCTACTCCGTTATTGACAGATCAGCTGAAGTTAAACAATGAATCAAAAATGATCAGTGGGAGCCAACCATCCGTTCACTGTTTAACCCCTGAAGACCCCGACTTTATTAGTCAATACCGGCGCCCTCCCAAGAAGCCTGCAGTTCAACAAAAGGGAGGAATGTTATTCCGATAGTTGAAGTTGCAGACTCATCAAGCACATAGTTTTTCGCTATATACTTGTTGATACCGCTTGAGACCGTTGAATCCACAGCATCTCCTTCAAGCATCACGTGATTTTTTTTTTTTGGGTTAGTAGGATAAGGTATTGGCTTTTCGATGCCTCCCGAGCTACGATGCTATGGGGAGGACTTTCATAACAAACCCGTCGGCGAGCCTTCCGAGCAACGATGCTATGGGAAGGTCTTTCTAATTAGCACACCAAAACACTCGCGCACAGGTATTTAAATACTGAATAAATGTAATTTTTCATCACGATTACCCAGACGACATTGATGATATAGGAAGGACTTTTTTACAGTCATTTACAGTAATACTTAAACTTATTTTAATGCAACAATTCACACGACGTCGTGCCTCCCGATCAACGATGATGTAGGAAGGACTTGAGCAAGCCAATCAGGATGAAACACGAAATAAAATTCTTTTCTTTTCACACACAATGCCACATAATTGACCGCGCGTCACCACCCAACAAATTGAACTGATTTTCTTCTGCTTGTGGGCAAGCCAACCAGGATGAAACACGAAATAAGATTCTTTTCTTTTCACACACAATGCCACATAATTGACCGCGCGTCACCACCCAACAAATTGAACTGATTTTCTTCTGCTTGTGGGCAAGCCAACCAGGATGAAACACGAAATAAAATTCTCTTCTTTTCACACACAATGCCACATAATTGACCGCGCGTCACCACCCAACAAATTGAACTCTCAAAACTTTTTTAGTGTTTTTTTCGATGAAAAATACGTTTTTTCGGAATTCTGAGTACGCCATCAAATCGGGAGTCTAATTTTACATAAAAATCCCTTTGACACCAAATTTCTATCTCATCACCGTTTCAGGCTGCAAATTATTGAAAAACACCTCTTTTTCGCATGTTCAAAAATGGAAGGGGTCGTACCGCCCCTCCGTCACGAGATATCAAAAAACGGACCTCGGATTCGTGATCAGGGACAAAAGTTACCCCTTAGGACAAAGTTTCACGCAAATCGAAGAGGGGTCGGGGCAACTGCTGTGTGAGTTGGCGGAGAATTACCCTAATATTACATCAGGACTTGGTGAATTTTCATCAGTTTTTGACGAATTTTAATCAAGTTTACATGTTACTTAAAAATGAAATATTTAACCAAACAAATTTGCAATCTTCCAACATTCTTTTTCTGTGAATCAAATTTAAATTTAGGATTGAAGTTGATTGAGAATCTTTGTTTGGTTGATCTAATTTTAATACCTATCTATCTGGGGATTAGTTTGATTATAAATTGTAAAAAAAAATTAACAGAAAAAAAATAATTCTGATAGGTTGCAATATTGGTTACTTGAATATTGCCTCTTTTTGTGTAATTTTACTCAAAAAATGTGAACCTTATGAAAATTTATCAGAAACTGATAAATATTCACAAATTTCTGATGTTACACAGTTTTTTTGACATAAAATCGATCACTATTTCCTGATATTTTTGATATTGGTATTTTTATAAGTGAATGTATTTTTAATTCATTCGTCTTTACCCTATAACACATTTTTGAATGCTGAATTATTGTATTTCTCTAGTTGACCTGTTTGCGCTAAATGATACACAGAAAAAAAGGATGGTAATATTCAACAGTTTTCGGTGAATTTACATCAAGTTTACATTTTTATACATGTTTTAGGTAATATTATTAAAAAAATTATATGCATTTTCAACATACCGAAATTAAACTTTTTTGAGAATATATCTTTAAAAATCTTTTATTTTAAACTTATTCCAGGGTTATTAAAATTAACCTCTCAGACCTCATGTCACCAGTGCAGACGGTATGTTCAAAACTTAGTAAGGGATTCGTAAGGGTAAGTGAGGGAAGGGATTTTTACATCTGGTTAAAACAAAATATCTTGGTTCACAAAATATATTTGACAGTATGAAATGAATCAGTTTTACTACAATTTATTTTTGAAATTTATTTTTTACATTTTCATGCATTTTGATAAGTCCTATTTTTTTTAAATGATTTGAAAATATATTTAGACTTTCTACAGCTTAGATACTTATTGCAAACCTAGACTTTTAATTGTTAATTTTATACAAAACATTGGAAATAAACTTCAAAATAATTCTTCAATTTTAATCAATAAAAATGCATTTACAGCAATTCCCCACTAAAACAGAATGATTCGAAAAAAAAGTTGTCCGATCGGGTTCAAAATTTTTTTGGGGGTTCCTTGGCTGAACTAATTGGAGGGTGACCTACGCCGTGTTAGTCGATTTTCACAAAAACCACTTTTAAAAAAAAAAAATCATAACTTTGCGCCATTTCAACCGATTTGGGCTGTCTTGGACGCAAATGAAAGGGTATTAGAAAGGTTATTTAGGAAAAATAGTTAATAGTTTCAAATATCTAGCCTAACATTTGAAAAGTTCAAATGAAAACATAAAATGCTGTTTTGAGGGTCTCGGGACCAAAAAGCATAGGTCTGAAAATATTTTTACCGGATTCCTCGGAAAATTTTACACAGGATAAAGTTATGTTTTCAATATTCCGAGATACGATTTTTTGAAAAAAAAAATATTGTTTTTCGACGCACCACGCGCAAAAAAGGGAAAATGACGAAAACGGGAAAAATCTATTTTTTTCACTAAAACTGCGAAAACTTTGCAATTAAAGCCTAAAGTCTTTTAATTACGAAAATTTTGGTACCCAAACATGTATAGGTTCATCGAATCATGCTGCTTTCGTAGGGAATTGCTGTATATATATAAATAATATAAATAATGCAAGACATATTTTCTTGCCTCTTGATTTTTGGGAGACAAAACCAAATAAAATTAGTGGCTGAAGGCACTGAAAAAAAATAGTTATTTGGTTTAGGCTATAGGAAATATTTTTCAAAACTTCAATAAAATTCTGAACTCAATCAGTTGAAAACAATTTCAATTACATTCCTTTGCATTTATTATCATATTAAACATGTTTGAGTTGACTTGAAAATATTTCGAGTTTAAGTGAATTTTGGATAAACAGTGTCGAAACCCGAGCAGACGGAAATAACTTGGCAATAACATTTTCTGATATTTGAAAATACTAGGCCAATAACATTTATTGTTATTTATAACAATATTTGTTATTCGTCGTTGTGAATTTTTTGTTATTTGATTGTTATTGTAATAACAGACTAATAAAATTAACAAATCTTTGTTATTATTTTTTGTTATTTTATCAACTAATCCGATCATCCCAATTACAGTTGGCGGTATTCTTCCATAACATTACGTTATTCCAAAGTTATTTTGGTTTTCAACCAATATCAAACCAATAATAAATTTTGTTATGATAACATAAACTGTTATTTAATTCTTATGCAACCATGGATTTTGCAAGAATATTCCATAACACTTTTTGTTATTTTAACAGTATTTGTTTATGAAATGATATGAATCTTGTTATTACCGTCTGGCCGGGAAAGAATGTTTTCCACCAAAAAATATTTTCTTTAAAATTTATATTTTTTGAAAACTAACTAACTAACTATAACTAACTTATTGCAAACCGATTGTACTGCCCTCTTTAAAAAAATATTTGCATCGGCCCTATAAAAATAAAAAATAAAAAGGAAATTAAACAAAATTTGATGTTTGAGGATCAAACTTTTTTTATAACATCTGATTTGAATTATATTCTTTGTAGATTGTTTTAAAAATTCCACTAAAGGGGACCATCCATAAACCACGTGGACCAGGTGGTTTGTGGATGGTCCCGAAGCTTATTTATTTCATTTGGGATAGAGTTTATATTATGTAAATTGATTTCGATTCAATTATCAAAAGTTTTGTGAAAATGTGTACCAAGTTTGCATTTATTTGAATCTCAAAATAACATTCGGCAATTTGTTTGTACATTATTGTAAATAAGCAGTTTTAGTAATTCAAAAAAATGGAACCAAAATAAGAAAATTGTATAGTTCTTTTCGGAATAATACAAAAAAAAAACATTTTATATTCTTGAAAACCGCTTTTCCTCAAAATTTTTCTACCTTTATTATCCTTACAAGAAACCCTCTTCCCTCTTCAAATTCACCTCTCCAATTGCACTTGCCAGCATCCATCATCATCACCATGATTTCAGATATTCTTAAAACACAACAACAACTGCGGTGAAAACAACATCAACAACCGTCATAATTTACAACTTCCCTCCGGCGCGGCAACCAATTCACTGTACCACCACAGGTTCCAACTCCGTCGCTACTGCGGCTGATGGGGGGGACGTTTGCCTCCAGGACCAAACCCAACCCGCATCAAAAACACAAAATTTCCACTTCCTTGTTAGCAATGTGGTAGCAGGCAGAAGCTAGAAACAGCAGTTAGAGTTGGTTGAGAGGGGGAATTAGGGTGTTAATAATTTGATTAAATAATCGAGATTGTGCACGCAGCGGTCTTGTAACTATTGTGCAACAAAAAAAGTTGTTGCATAGTGGTTGCAGATGTTGCACAACTGCTACAGTAGAGGTTTTTTTTGAAAATGTTTCTTGAAACAATAATGCAACTTTTTGTTGTTTAATAGCTGTTACTGATCAGTGTTTGCTACTTCTCTTAATATGTTTGTTCGCAAAGATGTTACAGAACTTGCTTGTTGCACAGATGTTGCAAAGTCATAATTGTCAGCTTTTAAACATTAAGTGGGGCATCACCCCAATTCCCCCTAACTTTTAGTGTCACTTCTGGGGAGGGGTTCCCAACAAAACACTGCTTCTCCCCTCGAGGGGAAAGCGTTCATGTTTCGTGCAACAAAACTAGGAACGCCAAGGGGGAAGCGTTGTGACGACGAGGAGAGCCATTTTTGAATGAAATAATTATGATTTACTCGTGGCGTGGCGTGGGATGCTGCTCGACACAACCTACCATGAGTAGTTTTATGTAAGTCACCGTTGATGCCCATATGCCACAACTCGAGTTTTGAGGTTAGGGGCGAGGGTGTGAAACTTTCTCGGCAGTTTGTTGGCAAATTTATTAACATGTTGCGTGTTACCTAACTTTTGTCAGGGGGGAGGACGCGCCAAATCGAAGGGTGTGGCGCAAATCAATTACTTTCGGAAGGCGAAACGATTAGTTTGAGAAGGAGGGAGGGGGGAGGAGGTTACTGCTTTTAATGTAATAAAAGTGATCCCACCCTAGCATCGCTGCCATTGATTGCCTCTTGCAGAAATGGTTTCTTTTCTGTGACACAAAGCTGGAAGAAAACCGACGAAAGCCCCTTCAGCTGAGATTTTATGCATTTTATACGTCCTGATGAATATTGCAAGCCATTCAGCCTCGGCTTGACGTTGGCGGAATCCTTGATGAAATGGGTTTTATCGACGTCACAACTGGGTCTGAGTGTGGAGCACTTGTGGTGAGGGTTTGTCGGCGGAAATCACTTTTGAGAAGAATAGTTTTGTGAAACCACCCAAGTAACATGTTTCACAACAGTTTTAAAAAAGTTGCAAAACATCATGAATCACTTGTATAACTTTTATAAAACAAATATGCTTTATAATAGTTTGATTAAGTTACAAATCTCTCTATAACTATTATAAAATATTGATGAACCAAAAAGGGTTGAAAAATACAATAATTTATTCATGTTTACATTTAACGGTTGTAAAACAACAAAGTTTTACAAAGGTTTGTTTTTGTTTAAGTTTAAAACCATTGTGAAACATCTTTTGATCAAATCAATATAGTCTATATATTTCTATGCTACTGAAAATAAAATCCAGCTCCAAAATTGACGTTTCGCCCCCATATTTCGTCCCTCTCAAGGGTCCACTCTAAATAATTGCCCAAACTGCCACTAAACTATTCACACAATCTAAAAATTCCCCAAAACCGTTTCTAGAACATTCTCCGCCAGAATACAAATCGCAAAAACCAATCAATTTTTCACACCTCATCAATAGCGCACACACAGTCCAACGTGCTCATCCGAAGGGACAATCTGTGTCCTCGGGGGAAAAATAACAATTTGATCCATGCTAGAAAATCCACTAGAAAATCCCCCCTTAGAAAAAAAAACAGCATAGGAATCCTGCAAAATAATCCATCAGAAAGGCTCGTCGTGAATTTGACGCCCAGGCCTCTCATCTGTCCTCCCCTTGGGGGAAAAGCAAAATAAAAACATTCCCGGCCTCGGCGGGACGCGGACCACTTGACTTTTGCGGATGATCCTGGGGCGGCCGTGCGACCGTCGAGGACCGTTGACGAGTACGCAGACGACGAGTGTCGTCCCGTCATCCAGGTTGATGACCTGGCTGGAATGGGGGAAGGAAGGCACAGTTAAAAATGTTCAATAGCAGACAAAAAAAAAAATTTTAATGAAACATCGAAATTAGTTTCATTACAAAAATAGTAACTTTTCAAAAAGACGAAACCTTCGATGTAAACAAACAGTATATCCCACTTGCTCTAGTGAAAGTTCACGTTGATTAAGAGTGGAATAGGTTGCTTGTTTACCCCGAGCAGACGGAAATATCTCTGGAATAACCTTTTTTGATATTTGAAAATACTAGGCCAATAACATTTTATGTTATTTATAACAAGATTTGTTATTCGTCGTTATGATTTTTCTGTTATTGAATTGTTATTGTAATAACAGACTGATAACATTTTTGGTTATTCTTCGAATAAATCATTGTTATTATTTTTTGTTATTTTAAAAACTAATCCGATCATCCTAATAATAGTTGTAGGTACTCTTCCATAACAAAAAATGTTATTCTAACGTTGTTTTGGCTTTCAACCAATATCAGACCAATAACAAATTTTGTTATGATAACATAAACTGTTGTCAAACCCTTATGCAAAAATGGATTTTTCAAGAAGATTCCATAACACTTTCTGTTATTTTAACAATATTTGTTATTGAAATTGCATGAATTTTGTTATAATTGTCTGCCCGGGACATCCAAGCTTCTGCCCTATTGAAAATTTACTATTTACTACTTCAATTATATTAAGTTTTTTTAGAGATTTTTTTTAAAAAGTCATTCATAAATAAATAATCTACAAGTAAATGGATTCAAGTCAATAAAACACGTGAACACTGTTTTGGTATTTTTAAAGTAATTACAACAAAAATCAAATGATGACTTGCCAATCTAAGCATGTTCCCAATTTTCCAAGATTTTTATTTTTTTTAAAATTGTTACACGTACCGAAAACTTCCTGATTTTTTGTTTTTCTTTTTATCGTTTAAAGTTGAATTCGCCAGATACATATTTTTTCATTTACTACAATTTGGAAAAATGTGCAATTGGGAACCAAAAAAAAAAAAACAAAAAAAATCACAATATACCGTATTTTTCGAAAATACTACATTTTTTTATTTGCAATACGGGTATAAACGAAGTGATTTTTGTTTGCATTATTAGAGTTTTTTTTGTGAAATCTTTAATTTTCACAATAAAACCGTATTTTTTCGAAAATAATAAAAAAAATCATAATTCCTAATAGCAAAAATTGTTATGCATTTTCATAATATGTTTTTAAAAATACGATTGTTGACGAGTATTTTACAAACGATCCAAAAAACATTAAAATTCGTTTATGAAACTAAAAAAATGCAATCAGAGAGCAAAAAATTTACTTAAATAAAAAAAAATATATAGAAAAAGACTTATTAAACCGATTGAAAACTTTTTAGAATAGATTGTTAATAGCTTATTTACGCATTTTTAAATAAAAAATAACTTTGATTATTATTAATGATTATTTTTTAATTTTGAACCACAGATCGGCAAAAGACGTAAGCTGCCCATGTTCGCATAAATGTCCCATATGCAAAAACAGCAAGCTGAGAAAAACGTATTTGAAGTTTGTCCCATACATAAGGCTACGTGTTAAGCTTTCGCGAAAAAACTGGATTTCCTCCTGATTTCTAGAACAAAGTACTGGATGTTATAGGCTCTTTGGAAAGAGCACACGATTTTGAACCAAACTGCATCATTAACTCAAAAACGATGAAAATGCATATGGGACATTTATGCGATCAGGGGCAGTAAGCATTGCAAAAAATATATCGATTTCGATAATTCTATTGACGATAATCTTATCGCCGATAACGGACGATAACTCATTTTTAACCATGTTTTTATATTCAATTGAATCAAGAATAAGTTTTATTATCAGATTTTTTTAAATACAACAATTTTCACAAAATACGATATATTGTGAAAATACACAAATTTTCAGAATTTGCAATATGGATTTCAAACGAAGTATGTTTTTTTTGTAAAATACTAGAATTTTCACAAAATATCACAAAAAAAAAAACATTTTTTTCAAATATGCTATATGGGTATTATACGAAGCGACATTTTGTATGCTTCATACATACCTACAAATTGTACATACAAATTATGGAAATTGGATTATTTTATAATTTTTTTTTGCGTTTTGCAAAACATATATAGTTAAAAAGTGCTTATTTATTAAAAAATTGCTTCGTTTGACACCTATACTGCGAAATATGAAAATATAAATATTTTCGAGAAATATGGTATTTTGCGAAAATTTTAGTATGTAAACAAAAAAACTGTAATAAAGTGAAAATTCATACCAAATCTCGTTTCGGGTTATACCCTCATTGCAAATTATGAAAATTAGAGTACTTTAAAAAAAATACGGTATTTTATGAAAATTTAAGTTTTTCATAAAAAAATTGTATTTTATGAAAATATGAGTATTTCATTAAAATACCTTACTTTGTGAAATTTTTTGTATTTTTTTTTTGTAATTGTAATTGTAATTTTATTGAAACGATATCCTGTTAGTTTACACAATCACACACAATACAATCGGACCGCGCACTGGACTCACAATCCAGAGGTCGCCGGTTCGAATCCCGGGGCGGACGCAAAAAATTCTAAGTGTAAATATAGGTATTCGGTGCCCTCTCCCCGTGCCCATACCTTCACACTTAGGAGACCCGGGAGGCGGAGTCTTGTCGCAAAAAGAACGATACACGCCTGTGGATCCGTTGACGAAACCGCAAGGTTTAAGAGGGCCACATTATAAGGTGTTACGTCGATTCCGTTTGTTAGTTTACACTGTATATCAGGACAAGAAGGTAATCTGGATCTGAATTAAACTTTAAAAAGTCTGAAAATGTGAAAATGCATAAAAAACTCGCTTCGTTCAAATTATGAAATTTTTTGTATTTATAACACGGTATTTTGTGAAAATGTTAGATTAAACAAAAAAGTTTAATACAATGAAAATGCATACAAAATTTCACTTTCGTTGATATCCAAGTTGAATTTTTTAAAGTATTTTCGGAAAAAACGTTTTTTTTTTTGGGAAAATTTCAGTACTTAAGAAAACTCTTACCGACTAAAAAAGCATACAAAATTTCGCTTCGAATATTTTCCAAAAATACGGTATTTTGTGCAAATTTTAGTATTTTCCAAAAAAACCTTCAATATTAAAATATTTTCTAAGTGAAAGCATAAAAAATATACAGGATAATTATATTGTTAACAACGTTGGTTTTCCCTCCTCTGATCAAAGCCTAGGGACCAAAAATTTAAATAAAAATTGGTCGAAATTTAAAATGAAAAAAATAAAATAAAAAAAGACGTGTTTTAAATCTAGTTGAAATAAGAAAAAAACTATTTTAGAACATGCAGGACAGGGTGATTTTGTTTAGAACTACGTTTTTTTAGAAAATATATTAAGTGGCAATTTCCAGCCAGAAAAAAAAAATTGAGATCTGGCAACCCTGTCCAAAGCATGTAGTACTTAAGTGAAATTGATAAGCTGTGATGATCAATAGAATGGATGAAAACTAAAATCATCATGTTTTTCATCACTGGACTTATTTTCGAAAGTCCTATCCAACTGGTTATAAAAATGGGCAAACTGGCAGCTCTGTTTCTTGATATCACTACTTAAAAATCATGATGATGTATTTAGTAAACAGCTTAAGCTAAGTTTAAAAATATATTCATTTGACAACCTTATGCCAATGCAAATTATTAGAAGTTTTGTTATTTTTGTTATTTTACATCAAATTATGTAAATTGTGATAATACAAAAGTGATTCAATTGTTGACAGCATAAAACAAATTCTGGAATTCGGGGTAATTATGGGGACACTGTTATGAGATACTTCAAATTCCTTTCACGTCTAAGAAAATTCAAAAAAATGATTTACATTTTTTATCATTTTTTTAAGAAATGAGCATTGATTCCTGCAAGTTCCTTGAAGAAAATTAGTGAACTTTTTTTTTTAAATATATTATATTGATCAACGGAATTGTGATAAATAAAAAAATGCATAATTTTGTAACAGTGACTCACCCGCCACAATTTGCATTATGACAGGAATAGCGAGTAGGAAAAAAAAAGATAGGTGGTTTGAGTTTGGCGTTTTGTTTGCACTTGTGATGAATAGCATTTTGAACAAACGGCACGGGCACCACAAGGCAAAATGTTGAACACTGTAGACCGAGGAAATTGCTTCGATTTCAGAACGAGGATTTTCACTCAACTTGAAAACTCATCGAAAACTGTCGAGAGAGCTGGAAGAAATAAAGGGACAGCATTTGGTTTGGTTGGTTTGTGATTCTTTGTTACTGTTTTCCAGAGGGAACGCATTTGTTTGGATTTTTTTCAATCATCATTACCTTAACAAATAGAGAAATAAATACATTCGCAGTTTACTCATGCCGAACATTTACCTGAAAGGAGAGACAAATAAAACAAAATTTAGCTTTGATGAACTGATGTTGATTTGTAAGTATAAGAATGGAATTTGAACCCAAAATATGAAGTTTTTTTTAGCTTTCAGCTCATTACAAAATTACAAAATTCTAAAAGTTCCAAGTTTAAAAAAATGCAAAATCTCCAAGTAGTGAACTTAACGAAACCCTGAGTACTTTTTTCCTCCGTGGCTTAAATTTTCACATCCGATACCGTCATTAACGTCCAACACTTTCCAACCCAAAAGGCATCGTTTCCAGTCTGGCACTGATGACTGCAACTACTAGTCAGCTTTTCCGCAACCCTTTTTCACGCTTTTTACCCAGCCCCATTTTCCCTAGTTTTTCCTGTCTACCGTTCAACACTCTCTGTCGCATTCGGAAAAGCGCTTCCTAGTGGAAAAAAAGTCCCGGTCGTCGTCGGGATACGTGTAATTAGATTTCAGTCTCGAGCGGATATTATTTCAGTCGAGCAAAAGCGGGGAGGTTCCCAACCCTATTTCCCCACTCCCCCACTCACCCGAAAATTCCGCTCCCGGCTCGCATCCTGTTTTTCATTATCATTTTTATCAGTCACATCCTGTCGAAATTGCCATCCGGGGAACGGGGCCCCGGTTCTGAATTTTTGATGACGATTTTTTTTTCGTTTTGGGAGTGTGACCCTATTTCTGAGGCGGGGCGGCAATAGTTAATAAATGTGCCATAAATCTGCCATAAAAAGTGCTTGCGCGCCCCAAAAAGGTTGACTCTTGATTTCGGTCTGGCGAACGCATTGATGCGTTGAGATTTATGGGACACACGAACCCTTGTCATAAGTAGGGAGTGAGGTTATGTTGATGGGCCGAATAAACTGGGATTTGGGGGGTTGTCCTGAGATTATGTAGAATTTTGCGATGGTACCTCTTATGAAAGGTTTGTTTCAAGTTTCAAAAATAATTTGTGCGAAATATAAACTCTTGAAGAAAACTAAATTAGCTAGTAATACGTCATTTAGGGACATCCCCCATTTCTTATCATTGCTTTTTAATTACTAAAACTTTCATGATCTAATGATCCTGGGAAATTCCTTTAAAGCATTTCATCCTAAAAAAAAAGTTAAACTACGCCATTTCCAAACAACCCACTCCTTTAAAGAGGAAACGTCAAAATTATGCGTGCACGCTCAACTCAACAAAAAAAAACTCCGAATTAAAGCATCAACTTTAGCAAACTCATCCCGAAGGCACGATTGGGGATGATATCGCGGAAAGAAAACGCACACGGTCGTCGGTGGTGATGACGACCGAAAGTCTGGCCATGCCACGTTTGATGGTGCCGCCAGAGATCCTGGCCGCCAGCTGCTCTGACTCTGTCACAGCCGCCGCTGGCTGGTTGGGGCATTGATTAAAGTTATTTCAAGTCTGCGTGGGTGTGGCCCAGCGATATAGGTGAAAATAGAATTGTGCGTGCAAGGAAAAAACATAATGTTTATGTTGAATTTTACCGTTTTGTAATTGTTTTATATGGTTAAGGCTATTACAAATATTTTTGAAATGTTCGATTAACATAACCTCGAAAATTTCTTAGAAAATGAAATGCAAAAAATCCCTCTTGGAAAATTAATTCGACCTTTTCAAAAAAATTCAAAAAAATGCGAGACAAAAATTATTCTTAAAAAAATATTTTCAATAAAAAAACTTGTACACTTTGTATCTGTGACACAAAGATACCTAGCTACAATACATAGTAGAACGTTTATAATTTTTGAGGCCACAAATTGGAGTTCAACTTTGAGCAAAAAATATGTTCAGAATTTCTTTAAAATTTTGTAACTTTTCAACAGAAACATAATCCTACTAATGTTTAAAGAATGTTGTCATACTTCTTATTAAAGTATTGAAAATTGTGCTTTAAAATTAAAACAACCATAGAAATGAATTATAAAAAAATATATATAAATCTCAATTGAACACAATTTTCAAACGATTTGTCTTCAATACTGAGCCAAATTGGATTACTTTATAGCTAAGATAAGAAACGAAAAAAAACAAACTTTGTAAACTTTCGGTAGTAGCATAACTGTAAGCATGATTTAGGCATTTGTGATATTTCTGGCTAGTTTTTCAAAGTAGTGGTGCAATTTTAATTTGAACTGATGTATTTTTTTGTTTGTATGCTCTCAGAAGCAGTTTTTGGTTCAATTATAGAAATTAAAGTAAAATAATTGGCGACAGCGAAAAATTATTCAACTGTTTTGTTTAAACATTTTTTTGTGATTCAATACGTTTAAAGTATGACAATAATCAAATAGTAGTTTATGCAACAAGTTGCAAAAAGAGGATTTTTTCAGCACGAGTCGTACATTTATCCAACGAGGTTCACCGAGTTGGATAAATACGAAGAGTGCTGAAAAAATCAAGTTTTGCAACGAGTTCCATACAACATTTTTGGCAATTCCAAAAAAACACACTGAGTGAAATTTTAAGTCAAATTTTCATGTATTTTGTCAATAAATCGTTTAAATCAAAAAAATGTTGAAAAGTGTTACTTTTCAAAACAAGTGCCGAAAAGTTCAACTTTTCAGCACCCATTTGAGTGCTGAAAAGTAGAATTTTTCAGCATTTATTTTGAAAAGTGTTGCTATTCGATTCTTTTATTTTTGGTACAGAAAAGCAGGCTATTTCGTCGTTCAAGAATGACAGGAAAAGTGAGTAGTTTCACGACGGAATTGCAAAAAATAATTTGTTTTGCAATTCTTTTTTGTGAGAAAAAGTAGAAATACTTTATTTTGTCTAGAGGGCACATTAATAGTAGTTTATGTAACAAGTTGCAAAAAGTGGATTTTTCAGCTAGAGTCGTACCAACGAGGTTCACCGAGTTGGATAAATACGACGAGTGATGAAAAAATCCAGTTTTGCTACGAGTTCCATCTAACGTTTTTCTGCAATTCCGAAAAATCACCCTTTGAACAGAATTATAGGACAAATGTCCATATATTGAGCCAATGAATCGTTTGAATAAAAAAAATGTTGAAAAGTATAACTTTTCCAAACAAGTGCTGAAAAGTGCAACTTTTCAGCATCCATTTCAGTGCTGAAAAGTAGAACTATTCAGCATTTGTTTTTCTGTTATTTTTGCATTAGCATTAGCATTAGCATTTGGAGGACGCCCCACCACCGGAAGGCTCCACAACGCTTATCCCACTGTTTGGTCTGGTTGTGTTAGACCCTCATCCGGAACAATAATCCAACACGGGAGATACCATGTCTTCATCTTTTGATGAGTGTGTAATACAGCCCAGGGCATAAGGGGGTCCACGCCGGGTCCAAGCTATCCTCGGGGAAATGAAGGAATGTTAGTAAACACCTATCTAAAGTGCGCAGGGACCCCTACGTCACCTTAGTGGTATAGATGTTTGTAGGGAGGTTTTGGACTCAATTTTAGTAGGAGAGGTAGAACCCTAGGATATACCCCGAAAGGTATTGCGGGCAAATCAAGTAGAGTTAGTTTTTTTATTATTAAACTTATACTTGTGATTGTATAGTGTTAAAGATGAATGATTTATATTTTTTATATTTTAAACCACGGCAGAAACAACGCGACGAAGCCGTGCATGATTAAATTGACTGTCGTATTACTAAACCAACCATTTTCTCAGGTAAAAGCAATGCTGATTAATCACAGTTTTAACATGTTTGTTGTTAAACTCATTCTATCAACTGTAAGAGTAGAGAGAAGTTTAAATTGTCATTTAAATTATAGTATATTTAAGCGAAAGTCGAGGTTGTAAATAATTTGCATTTGTTTTTCTGTTATTTTTGGTGCAGAAAAGTAGGCTGTTTCGTCATTCAAGAATGACAGTAAAAGTAAGTCGTTTTACGACGGAATCAACATTGCCGATGAAACACAATCGATCCGAAAACTTATTCTCCAGATACTGATTTCTGATATCTTTGATAGCATAATGTTGTCTACAATTTCGCATTTTTTCAGGGATTTTTTATGTCGTTTTTAGTTTTATTTAGGCGACACATTGTCCCTAATAAATAAAAATCAAATTTAAAGTCTCATTTTCAAAATTTCAATACGGAAAGTATCACAAATGGTTTAAACATCGGTAAAGTTATGCTGCTATCCAAAATTTGTTAAAAATCAATTACTTAATGATTTTTTACCTAAACCTTGACGTTTTACCGAACTTTTTTAAAATTTTCCAAATAAATAAAAAAGCGCGAAACGATATATTTTAATATATTTATCAAATTCAAATTAATTATTTAAAATTTTTGAAAATATCTTGTGAAATTGCGTACTCTTTAAAACACATAAATTCTTCAATTAAAAATGAAGCACAACATTTTAAATGTCTGAAAAAAGGATTCTGAACACTAACAAAAAGTTACCTCTGATTCCATTTTGTTTAAATTTCAAAAAGGTTTCATTTTTTGGTATACAAAATGAAAATTGAAAAAAATATGTTTTGAAAATTCAACTTTTAGTGATAAAAATTCAACTAAAACAATTAATATTCCCCCCCCCCCCCCCCGCGATTTTTCTGAACATAAACTAATATAATTTAATTCTAATCATAAACTGCAACTATGCCAAAAACGCCAAATCGATTAGAAAATCTTTTCTCAAGACACAGGTACATTTTGAAGGGCTGATCAATATTGTAAGGAGCCTTGTATGGAAAAAATAATTATGCAAAAGGAATGGAGTGTATGGTCCAGGTTTCATTTAAATTAAATAAAAATACAGAGAAAAAGTAAATTTTCAAAAACGTAAATAATTACTCAGCAGTCAAAATCAACAAAATATAGGTACAACAATTCCCCAAACCTGAGCTTAATTTTTTTCCATGGAAAAGTTAAATAATCAAAACTTGGAACAGTCTTTTATTAAGTTTTTTTTATATCGTTCGAATAATTCGTTTTTTCAATTAAAAAGTTAAAAAACAAGATCAATGTAATGGAGCACATTAGGGCACGTTATACTATTTAGAAAACAACATATTATTTTTTAAAAAAGCAGAAAAAACAAACAGATGGATCTTACAAGCGCATCGATAAAACATGAGAACTTGAGCTTTCTCTCTTCTAACTGTTGTTTTTTTTCCAATTCAATATCCGCCATCTATTCTTCTCCCTTTCAACACATGTTTCGAACAAACACAGAGCAGCTCCCATCCAGCGCAGTCAGTGTTCAATCGGTTCTCATCCAGCAACACCAATACACAAGGCGGTTTCGTAAGACAAGAGTGGGAGAGCGAAAAGAAAAGTACGATAAAAACGGGGAAGAGTTTCGAGGTCATTGCGGTTACATTCTTCCCAAGACTGCTGTTTGCCAAAGTGACCCATTTCCATCACATCACTATACCCTTGATTAAGATTGAATTATGTTAAATTAACAAAAAAAAAATACTTTAAGATTTCTGACTAGCAAAACATAGAACAAGCAACTAAGATAAAAACCATCAAAAGCGTCTGCAAAATTAATACCATTAAAAAATTACGACCGAAACCGTGTAAATTTACGCCTTTCTTTCATTTTTTTTTTGTTTTGGTTAGGGGCCACCTAGAAGTTTGCTGCTCTGTCCCAGTTAATTTTAAACGCGTTCTTTTTTCCCCGTTTCTAACCCAACTCTTTTTTTTTTCGTTCGGGTCGTTTTCCCCAGTCGGGGGACGTCCAAAGGCAAATATTTGATCAATATCGGCGTGGACCACCAAAGGACGGGAATCGTTTCGCGGAAAAAGAGCCAGAATAGCCGATTTTTGTTGTTTGTGTTGTTGCTTTTTGCATTTCCCTGCTGTAAACAGTAAACAAACGAACACAATCAAGCGATGTGTGGCAAGTGCGAAAATTCGTTTACTTTTAACCTTCACATGCACACACAAACACACACACATATGATTCCACTCCCCGAAATGCAAACATTGCGGCGAAAACATCAGAATGGAACAGTGCAAAGTTGTAGTGGTGATGATAACAGAGGCACACATGAGACGACTTTTGACGGGGCGAAAATTTGTGCGTTTGCGCACTAAAGTCGCCCGTTTTGCGAAAAGACGAAACTATTGCCTTTGAGAAAGCAAAACAAGAACACACCTCTCTGCTTTCGTCTTTTGGTGTAAGCAGGTTGTCTGGATAAGATTGATGACAAGAGTTTTTTTCCAACTTAGGTTTATTGTAATAAAAAAGATTGAAATTAAATTAATTTTTTTTTTGGTTTTTATTGAAAAAATCAGTTGTTTATAATCATTTTTCGCATTTAACGAATTAATTGAGTTTTTATAAAATTCAAATGTACAGCACCTAAAATAATGTTTGTACAAAATGTAGGAAAACGGCATGTGGGTAATTCTCCGCCAACTCACACAGCAGTTGCCCCGACCCCTCTTCGATTTGCGTGAAACTTTGTCCTAAGGGGTAACTTTTGTCCCTGATCACGAATCCGAGGTCCGTTTTTTGATATCTCGTGACGGAGGGGCGGTACGACCCCTTCCATTTTTGAACATGTGAAAAAAGAGGTGTTTTTCAATAATTTGCAGCCTGAAACGGTGATGAGATAGAAATTTGGTGTCAAAGGGACTTTTGTGTAAAATTAGACGCCCGATTTGATGGCGTACTCAGAATTCCGAATGAACGTATTTTTCATCGAAAAAAACACTAAAAAAGTTTTAAAAATTCTCCCATTTTCCGTTACTCGACTGTAAAAAAATTTGGAACATGTCATTTTATGGGAAATTTAATGTACTTTTCGAATCTACATTGTCCCAGAAGGGTCATTTTTTCATTTAGGACAAAAATTTTCATTTTAAAATTTCGTGTTTTTTCTAACTATGCAGGGTTATTTTTTAGAGTGTAATAATGTTCTACAAAGTTGTAGAGCAGACAATTACAAAAAATTTGATATACAGACATAAGGGGTTTACTTATAAACATCACGAGTTATCGCGATTTTACGAAAAAAAGTTTTGAAAAAGTTGGTCGTCATCGATCATGGCCATTCATGGTCACCCGCGACCAGACACGGACGACGAAACAAAGAGAAACGCAAAAAGTAACTTTTTCAAAACTTTTTTTCGTAAAATCGCGATAACTCGTGATGTTTATAAGCAAACCCCTTATGTCTATATATCAAAATTTTTGTAATTGTTTGCTCTACAACTTTGTAGAACATTGTTACACTCTAAAAAATAACCCTGCAAAGTTAGAAAAAACACGAAATTTTAAAATGAAAAATTTTGTTCTAAATGAAAAAATGACCCTTCTGGGACAATGTAGATTCGAAAAGTACATTAAATTTCCCATAAAATGACATGTTCCAAAATTTTTTACAGTCAAGTAACGGAAAATGGGAGAATTTTTAAAACTTTTTTAGTGTTTTTTTCGATGAAAAATACGTTTATTCGGAATTCTGAGTACGCCATCAAATCAGGCGTCTAATTTTACATAAAAGTCCCTTTGACACCAAATTTCTATCTCATCACCGTTTCAGGCTGCAAATTGTTGAAAAACACCTCTTTTTTCGCATGTTCAAAAATGGAAGGGGTCGTACCGCCCCTCCGTCACGAGATATCAAAAAACGGACCTCGGATTCATGATCAGGGACAAAAGTTACCGCTTAGGACAAAGTTTCACGCAAATCGAAGAGGGGTCGGGGCAACTTTTCCCGATTTCGTGTGAGTTGGTAGAGAATTACCCATGTACGGAAATGCAAAAAAAATGTTTTATTTCTTTTTTGAGCAATTCCAGCCCAAAACAGGATTTTTTTATGTACTTTTTTCTCGACCCTCTCCGATTTCAATGAAACTTTGTAGACATGTTATCCTAGGCATATATAAGCCATTTTTGTGTATATGGAGCCAGTAACACTCGATAATGACATTTGAGAAGGGCGTACGTGTTTTCAATATTTTTGTATTTCGTAATTTAAATATTGCTGTATCTCGAAGCCATTACATCGTATCAAAAAGTGGTCAAAGACAAACTTGTAGGAAATTTGACGGGCTTTCCGAAAAAATACACTGAAAGAAAAAAACACTCCACTTTTATGAGATTTTTTGATTTTTAAGTTTAAAAGTTAAATTTGAAGGTGAGCCCACGATTTTTTTTCGCTCAATTTTTTTGTGAAAATAGCCTAAGATGTTACAAAAGGACTCACGAAAAATGCAGGATGGAGCAACTCACCTAAAAAAATACAAAAATCATTTACTGAAACTGTTTTTTTTTGAAAAGTGCTCTAAACGTCAAAATTATCAAAAGCCGAATACGGGAATCGATTCTCCAGCCAATTTTACAGATAAAAGTCTCCATATTGACCATTGTCCTAAGTCCAATCCTTGTGAAGTTACAGCGGTTTTAAAAAAAATGTTGAAAAAATAGGTTTTTAATGGTTTTTGGCAATTTTTATATGACGGACTTGATTTTTCAGTTTCGAAAATATTTTTACAGAATAGCTCGGCCAATTTCCCATAAGTTTGTCTTTGACCACATTTCAATTGGATGTATGGGCTTACATATATAAGCTAATTACATTGCTCATAATTCAAACATAACATTTTTTCAGTGTAGTAAAGTAACCTGGATAACAAATTAGCTTATATCTGTAAGCCCATACATCCAATTGAAATGTGGTCAAAGACAAACTTATGGGAAATTGGACGAGCTTTTCGGTAAAAATATTTTCGAAACTGAAAAATCAAGTCCGTCATATAGAAATTGCTGAAAACCATAAAAAACCTATTTTTTCAACATTTTTAGAAAGATACTAATACACAGAGACATTTCTAAAAAGATATTAATGTAAAAAGAAAACTTGATTCTTTATTTTTATTTCAAATCATTTTCAAATGCTTGATCTTGATAGTTTTAAATTTTTGTATTCGCAAGATTGGAAAGTTTTTTTTAAAGATTTCATTTTTAATTTTGAGTATCGGAACAATAGTTGCCAAGCAGTCGTCATTTAAACATATTAGGCTGGAAAAAAATCACGAATCTATTAAATGATTTCCAACTTTGTCAAACATATCAAAACTGTAAAACTCGATCTCCAGAAAAGTCATTAGCAATGTTAAAAAGGTCATTTTTGCATGAAATACTTTTCTTCACAAGCTTTAGGCTCGGGTATCAATGGGGTTATCTTAACCAAATTTTAAAAAAATGGTACAGATGCTTAAAATAATAAAAAAAGAATCTGTTTTGGAGCAGGAAGTCATTTTTTTGAGCACCCTAATGAACATGCAAGCATTTTGCTGTTGTTGATGTTTTTTTTTTCATTGAAAACATTAAAAAATCAAAAATAAACCTTGTATTACTTTAAACGTGTATATTTGATTTTACCCTACCCTTACCCTAAAAAAACATTTTTAATTATTTTTCAGAGTGATTTGGGTTAGATTAGACTAGACTTTTTTAAAAGTGCATTTTTTTATCAGTGCAAAAAATATCCCAGAATACTTTGAGTTTGATTACAGCTGTTCTGCAGTTAAAAGTTAGTAATTCTAGGGATTATTTTTTTTTGGTGATTTTTTGATAAGTCAAAAGTATCTCAATACAATTTTAAAAAAACAAAATTGGACAGCATTTTTTAATAAGGTAACAGTCCATTGCTCAAAAATCACCAAACTTTTGAAGTATTGTAAATGTTTGTCCCAGAAATGGATTCATAAATATGTGCAGGTGATTATGTCATTGACCTGACCAGATTGACAAAAAACATTTCCGAAAGTTTGCTTAAAATGTTATCTGATTTGGCTTATATTTGGTACATATATTTACTTAATTTTGTCAAAAAAATCACAAAAAAATGATGTCACCTTGGTTTTTTTTACTAAACTATTTGTCAAAATTCGGATAACGCACGGATAAAGCAACAACTTTGTCAAAGTTTATCAACAAAAAACGAAACTGGAGAAATTAGTGTAAATAAATCAATCTATTGTGGCACAGAAAAATTTGAAAAGGGTTAATATTTAAGTATATAGAACAAATTTGGAGTTCTAACAGACAAGGTTGAAATCCGATAAATCTATAGCGGATCGAATTATTTTTGCAGATTCAATATATCAATTCTTGGAGCAAAAATAAGCGTAATCATCAGAGGGGAAGTCTCAGACGGGACACCACCCATCTCGCGTCATCATCATTCATCAAGCTTATGATAGGGAAAGGTTTAGCATCGTCGGAACTCGGAACCTATCCCTTCATAGATAGGGTTATATACCTAGTAGGCGTCTGCAACCCTCAACGTTGGGTGTCGTCAAAACAGCAAAAACCACGACGCTTGAACCTTCAAGTAACAGTAACTAACGCGCGACCTGCGCGACTTTATTTTTCCGGAGCTTGGTGCAGGCATAAATGACCCCCTTTGGAAACAGAGGGGAGAAAGATTGAAGGTTTTTTTTTCCTCCCAGAACTCCGCGTGTTGATTATCGAAAACGCGAGCCCAGGGTTGTGAGAGGGAGGGGATCACACAAAAACACCGTAATAATAATAATAGCGTTGTTTATGGGGTTGATAATGACGACGACAACGGTCGAGGGCGCGAGAACTGGGGGTGGGGGTGGGGGATTATTTGCCATTAACATCCAACTGACTCCGAGGGGGGTCGTCTCTCCAGGATGAACGGGATTTTGCTCACCAGAGCGATCTGGATCCCAGGGAGGGAGAAGGTCGAGCTGCAGTTTTGCTTAAAGGGGGGAACTGGGTCGATGTTCTGGGTTACGACTTGTCAAGCGAGGGCAAAGTGACTTGACGCCATCGGGAGTTGAACCCAGTTCCAATGGGGGACTAAAGTCGGAAAAAATCGAGGGCATTAAGTAATTGCTGAAAGATACTTCCGGGGATCTTCTCCAATCCACCTACAACAAATTCGAGCCACCTCAAAAGAACTCCACGAACTCGTTAGCAGTCCCGATTGTTTGTATTGAGTCGCTTCTTCACGCCAAATCTCCCCCGATTGGCCACGATTCATTTGTGAAGAGCGGCCACTTTACTCCACAGCAATCGAGCGAGATGTGCATCTTTGCGAATGGTATTGTTTAGCTCTTCAGCTTAGCAGCGGATGCTGTGAGTAGAGCGAGGCCATAACTGTACTCTTCCTCTTCTAGTTTCAAGTTCCTGAAGGTTGGACTAGCCTGAATGAGGATCGGTGATTGATCTGCAATGCTGGACTTTCTTAGGGGTAAGGAACATCTATCTCAGGAGTTTTTAATATTTTTTGTATTTTTGTATTTTTGTATTTTTGTATTTTTGTATTTTTGTATTTTTGTATTTTTGTATTTTTGTATTTTTGTATTTTTGTATTTTTGTATTTTTGTATTTTTGTATTTTTGTATTTTTGTATTTTTGTATTTTTGTATTTTTGTATTTTTGTATTTTTGTATTTTTGTATTTTTGTATTTTTGTATTTTTGTATTTTTGTATTTTTGTATTTTTGTATTTTTGTATTTTTGTATTTTTGTATTTTTGTATTTTTGTATTTTTGTATTTTTGTATTTTTGTATTTTTGTATTTTTGTATTTTTGTATTTTTGTATTTTTGTATTTTTGTATTTTTGTATTTTTGTATTTTTGTATTTTTGTATTTTTGTATTTTTGTATTTTTGTATTTTTGTATTTTTGTATTTTTGTATTTTTGTATTTTTGTATTTTTGTATTTTTGTATTTTTGTATTTTTGTATTTTTTTATTTTTGTATTTTTGTATTTTTGTCTTTTGTATTTTTGTATTTTTGTATTTTTGTATTTTTGTATTTTTGTATTTTTGTATTTTTGTATTTTTGTATTTTTGTATTTTTGTATTTTTGTATTTTTGTATTTTTGTATTTTTGTATTTTTGTATTTTTGTATTTTTGTATTTTTGTATTTTTGTATTTTTGTATTTTTGTATTTTTGTATTTTTGTATTTTTGTATTTTTGTATTTTTGTATTTTTGTATTTTTGTATTTTTGTATTTTTGTATTTTTGTATTTTTGTATTTTTGTATTTTTGTATTTTTGTATTTTTGTATTTTTGTATTTTTGTATTTTTGTATTTTTGTATTTTTGTATTTTTGTATTTTTGTATTTTTGTATTTTTGTATTTTTGTATTTTTGTATTTTTGTATTTTTGTATTTTTGTATTTTTGTATTTTTGTATTTTTGTATTTTTGTATTTTTGTATTTTTGTATTTTTGTATTTTTGTATTTTTGTATTTTTGTATTTTTGTATTTTTGTATTTTTGTATTTTTGTATTTTTGTATTTTTGTATTTTTGTATTTTTGTATTTTTGTTTTTTTTGTATTTTTTATTTACGTCTCTTTCCAAGGTTTGAGGCTCCCTAGCCTTAAGGTCTCAAAAGAGGACGGACTCCCCTCTGAAGGTTGTACGTAGAATATCGAACAACAAAACCGCTAGAGATGGCGATCGCGGAAGAAATTCATAAAAAATATGAGGCCGAAGAGAACTCCAGCATCTTCAGCAGCAGTTATGAAGTTTGCCGGCCCAAGATGAAGCTGCTGCTGATGATGATGATGAGATGGAGCTATCATAATGAAAATAATAATTACTCCTGCGCGATTGAGAACAACTTCTTGGCCTTGGGTCGAAACGAACCGAACTCGAAAGTTGCTGGCTAACCTTCCCCCTGAATAATGCACAAACTATACTCACAGTCCAGCTCAGCGGAGAAGAGAGTTTGCTGCGCTGAGGCCTGAATTGGATTCGGCTAAATTTGTTTGCGAGGCAGCTTGTGAGCTGCTTCTTCAAGTCGGAGTCCGAAGAACCACAGACGATTATGAATATATATTTGTTGTTTTATCATTTATGTACCTTTCATCTTGGCCAGAGAGTCGGCGAGCAGCTCGGAGAAGAAGTTCATGGACCAATTTGGTTGTTCGGTAGACGACCAGGTCATGGTCTAGGCAGGAAAAGGCAATGATAGTGCAGAATTTGCTGACTTCTTCTTCGCCGACGAGGAAACATAACCACACGAACGTGGATGATTTGGTTTGGTAACTTGGTTGGGCTTGTATCCCTTGGCTTAAGCTATCCAAAAAAAATCAGGACAAACCAAAATTGCAGTTTACCGTGGTTTATCGAAATAAGTGTCAAACTCCAAAACAGTATCGAAAAGTATTACTTTTCGATACAAGTGATGAAAAGTTGAACTTTTCAGCACTAAAATGGATGCTGAAAAGTTCTTTTCAGTACTGTTATTTTTGGCCACAACGGAATTGCCATATCTCCTCAGATCTTGAAGGGTCAAGGGATAACTACAAACACAATTACTTGTATTTATTCTAAGAGTGTAATATCAGACACACTCCACGGCTTTCCATCGTAGAACCATGGACCTCGAGCAACCGCCAAGCCAAGCCGGTTTACCAGAACAGAACGGAACAAAACGGCCTACAGCCGAGATAGCAGCAATTGAGACATGGCTGAGTTTCCAAAGTCAGCACTTTTGGCGGGTTTTTTCTGGCTGTGTGTTTATGTTTGAACAACTTTTCGGCTGTGAAAAGGCTTCTGGCGCCAGCCGGACCGGCCGTGGTCATTCTGATTTTCACTGAATTGGTCGGACGATTCCGAGTTGATGTTGATATCAAGTTTGTTGAGATCCTAGAGGCTCCATAACTTGAAAAACTATTGTCATTAAAACATTCAATTACGAAGTACTTTTGAAATTCTGGCACGTTTCAAACACTTGACACATCTCGTAACTAATAAAGGGTACAATGTGTTGATAACTTGAATGTCCACATCGCACATCGTCCATTGTCGCTGAGCTGTGTTGCAGATACCTACGGTAGCATGTTCTACCGTCCAGATAAAACAAACCCACTCCTCCTCCAGCCATACCTTCCCGGGGGCGTGTAACAATCCGATTCGTTGTGCGGTTCGTTCTCCGGAGCAGCACGTTTCGCGGGTTCCGTGGCGAATGATGTCACCGCAGAAACACCTGTGCTTGTTCTGCGAATAGATAGCCATAGCTCACTCTTTTTGCGCCCAGGACAACAGAGTGCCAACTTCAGAAGCCACGTCGGTACAAATTGTTCAACAACTTGTGCAAAACTCACGATCACGGGCTTCTTCACTTTTTTTCCAACCTGATGGCGAAATAATTAATTTAATCGCTACCTTGGAAGCATTCGTCGGGAAAGGACACACGAGCTTGGCATCTCTTGGACGCCAGATTCTTTCTTTCTCCTTCTGCTGGACCTGTCATCGGGCGGCAGCGACGGCTGGCCATATTTGGTCCGGAATCAATCTCCTCTCGCGGCAAGTCACGGCACAGAGTGCGAGCGAGCGAAGCGCGAATATCTCCCAGTCGGCGATCGCGGAGCTAACTGACTTGAGACGGAGGACGTTGATGTGGTTGAGGTGCGACTGAGTGCGAATTGAGTAAGAGGAAAAGGGGGAGGAGAAATTGGGTGACATTGGTCCATAATTGAAATGTTTAAATCTTTTTAAGAAATAAATTTCAATTAAAGTGGTATGGTGAATTTTGACTCAAAGATAAAAATTGAAAAAAAAAAATGATTAGTTAAATACAGTCCGTACCGAAATCGATAACTTGAAGATTTCGGATAATCGAATCATAAAAAAGTAAATCCTTAGGCCGATGCAAATATTTAAAAAAGTTTTTGTCCCTCGGCCCTGGCCGAGGTCAAGGGGGGGGGCAAAAAAATAAAAATTTAAATAACAAGCCATAGTCTTCAAATTTAAATGAAAAAAGTGTTTTAAAATGCATTTTACACTAGTTCAGTTGTTTTGCAATCTCTAGTTTTCAAAAAATCCTAGATCTGACAAAAATAAAAATTGTATCGAAAAAAAAGATTTTGCATCGAAAATTTTCAAAAAAAATTATGATTTTTTAATAAACCCAAACATGCTAAAAATGATTTTAAACGCAGAAGAATGTATTTTAATTTGTTTTAAGCTGGTTGCACTTGAATTTTCATTGAAATTTTGAAGTTTATTGTAAAAATATTTTTTTTGCCCCCTGATTTTTCGGGCCAATTTTGAAGGGGGGGGGGGGGGTGACAAAAACTTTAAAAATATTTGTACCAGCCTTATTATATATTTCAAAAATTCGAATATATTACCAATAGATGAATAATAGTCAGAGAGTATGACCAATAGATTCATAATAATCAGAAAATCTTATTTTTATATTCGTTTCTTGTCTTGTTCTTGTCAATGGCTCAAAGAACTCAATAACCGAAAGTCAAAAGAATCTTCTATAAATCACGTGGTCTTCTAATTGGATTTTTTAACTGCGGCCACAGTTAGCGTATCGATTACTTTTTATTTTTTGTAATTTTGAATGAAAATTGAAACAAGTTATGGAAATGTTTCTCTGGAATACCTTTTACCATTGTATGATGAATTAAAAATTGGACTAAACAATCAATACCGACGAACAAAAGTAGTGCAAGTCTGGATTTTTTTTGAAAAGGACCAATAAACCAAATTTCCAGTTTTTGCTTTTTGGGTGTTTTTGAAACCGCCTTGAGTCTGGGTTATTATAAAACACCCAAAAAGCAAAAACTGGAAATTTGGTTTTTTGGTCCTTTCAAAAAAAAAAAACTCCAGAAGTGATCTTTGCGAAATTTCTAAATAGGATTGTCTGTATCATACTCCAAATATGACGTTTTTTCATAACAATTTACAAAAAGTTACATTTTCTGATCTTCATTGTAAAACTATTTTTAAATTAAAAATCTACAATGTTTTTCAAGGGGTCTTAATTATGCGCTTTTAAACCTTTAGGGAAGTGATGTTTGTATTAGGAAATTTCTAAATATTTCTATTGAAAAGATGAGCAAATTTCACGAAGGTTGTTGACATCGGAATTTAGTGCAAGGGTGGTTGACATATTGGCATTTGAATATTTGACGTTATTCGAAGTATACTCGCGATTTTTCCTTCTTTATTTTTAAGGAAGCTTGTAGAATATTTTCTTATCCTCATGAAAAAAATTTTTCTGACATGATGACAATAGTAGAAAAATGTAAATTCCATCTTGAAATTTTAATAAAAAAATTAAAAATATTAATTTGCATCTTGTCAAATATTTTTATGTTTAATCATGATTTTGAAATTTAAAAATTAATGTATTCATATTTCATTTATTAATTTGACCAAACAAATTTCTATCATTAAGAGCAAATTATGTTTTTTTTCAAAAACAGTGATTTTAAAAAAAATTATACGAATAAAAATTATGAGAAAATCGCATCATTTTATGAAAAGTACCTACATTTTTTAAATAAAACATTTTCGGATCAAAGCCAATTTATATTAGATTTTGAGAAAAATCATAAATTTTAGAAATCACGACTTACATTTCAAAAGGGCTTTAATCATATCACTATTGAAATGTAAGTCGTAATTTTTAAAATCCGACAAAATAGAAAATTTCACACATGTTTCACTTTCAACATAAAAAAAATTAACCGACGTTTTCCACGATATCATCGATTGAAAATCGAGAGTCAAATGAGTACCTAATTTTTGGTCATTTTCATTAGTTGCAGATCATTAATGTCCAAATTGTAGAGATTTTTTTTTCAAAAAAAAAACAAAATTAATAATTTTAACTAAAAACGGCTATAACTCCGTGCACAAAATGAAAAAAAGTACAAAAAAAATCCGATTCAGAATACAATTTTATATCCAAAAATTATTTGTTTCATTTTTTGTGTGCATTTTTGATACATAAAAAACAGCACTTTTCTATGGACAGCCCCCAATGGAAACTTGTATGAGGAAACTGATGATGCAAAACTTGGACTTGAGGAATCGTTTTTTTTTTTTACATGAAAGTTCCTTTGACACCAAATTTCTATCTCATAACCGTTTCAGGCTGCAAATTATTGAAAAACACCTCTTTTTTCGTATGTTCAAAAAATGAAGGGGTCGTACCGCCCCTCCGTCACGAGATATCAAAAAACGGACCTCGGATTCGTGATCAGGGACAAAAGTTACCCCTTAGGACAAAGTTTCACGCAAATCGAAGAGGGGTCGGGGCAACTGCTGTGTGAGTTGGCGGAGAATTACCTACTAGGTACACAGTCAAAAAATGTCTAGAGTTTTTTTGAATAGGTCCTATAAACATATGAAACACAATGGCTTATAGGACCTTCTAAAAAACTCTAGATGTGTAATTTTTTTAAGGTTTGTTATTACATCTTTTATGGTGTAATTTTACTTCAATTAAAACTTAAAAAGTGAAATTATACCATAAAAGAGGCATAATTTTCTGATGTAATATCTTGTCAACCCCCCCCCCCCCCCCCTGCAAAGTTGGGCGGAATTTTTTTTTCAAAAAACTTCAAAATTTCAATGGAAATTCAAGTGCAATCAGTAGAAATTGATTTAAAATGCATCTTTTGAATTTTTGAAAAGTTTGGATGTTTAGAATCGCAAAAAAATTATGTTTTATTTTTTTTGTTTTCATCAAATCTTACTTTTTTTTAAACTAATCATTTTCAGGACAACTGAACTAGTGTAAAATGAATTTTAAAACACTTATTGCATTCAAATGTTGGGACTATGGCTTGTTATTTCAATGTTTATAATTTTTTATTTTTTGACCCGGCCAGGGCCGAGGGACAAAAGTAATAGGCTGTTTGATACTAAAATTTTCATGTTTCCCATTTTTTATTAGGCAATTTTATAAGTATTTTTTTCCAATAGAAATGTTTTTAGGGTTGGACAATTATGCACACTTGAAGTCTGAAACTTTTAAAATAAAATTTCGATTTAAAAAAAATATTCTAAGATTTTTCAATTCGCGGCAATTTTTTTGTCTATTCATTCTAATGTCTCAAAAGTTGAGACAATGTCCCCAAAAAGATTGAACCAAAATAATAGAAATCTAGACTTTGTTTTGATTAGGTCCTATAAACAAATGTAAACATTGACTGTATCCCGCTTACTTCGATGGGCATTGACATGAGGTGTGGAAACATTTCTCAATATTGCAAATAACATTATTTAAAAAAAGAATTCCAAATTCAAGTTCAAAATGATCAGAAATTGCTCAGCTAGAAGGGATTATCAATGTTAGCCGCAACGTCCAACAGCTCTTTACGAGTTCATTTCAGTTCTGCTGCTGCCACCGCGACTTGGGGGCTCAAAATTCATCGCGCGTCCAAGTTTAACCAGCCACAATCAGGCCTCTAGGCAGCAGCCACAAGTCGCGAGAGTTCGCATGTGTCTGCTTGAAACCTGTTTTCTGAGCGTTTTTTCTTCCCTCCTTCTTGCCCCCCGCACACTTCTTAGATCGTTGGCTGGTTCGTTGTCCAGCATCCACAGTCCGGCGGCTCGGTCGCCGTGTGCATAGCTGTTAAACTCCAACCAGCCTTGCCAAGGTAGCAGCTCAGTTGAGTTGAGAGTGAGGGAAGGGTTGCCAGCTGTTTAAATTGGTTTAAAGTGGAGACTTAAGTTAACATGAAGGTGGGTCTACGACGTTAAAAAAAATTCTTGGGCAGGAATATAACCTTTTCAGTGAAGGAAAAAACAAGGGTTTGTCAGACCTTAAAAATAGTTAGAAATGTTGAGTCATAGCAAAACAGTGTCACATTTCAAATCGATAAAAATATTGACATTATTTTAAAGCAAATACGGTCCAACAAGTGCGATACGCTGCCCTTCCCAGCCTATCAGTAGAACTTCAAACAAGATATCGTCTGCACCACGTTTACGCCACACGTTGCAAAAGTTCCCAGCAAATGGGTCACAACACAACAATTATAGATATCGCCGCAACCGACAAAACTAACCGCAAGTCGTATCGCATTCCGACGTTCAGAAAAAAAAACAACAAACTTTTGTTTGGGTTTCCCTCCCTCAAATGTTTGCTCCAATTCTGCGTATTGTTTGTCGCAAAAAAAAACTGAAACGTGTCATCATAGAATGACAAACTTCCTAAGTTAATTTCAAACAAAAAAAAACTTGACACCTGTTTGTTGTAACCACCTTGCACTGCTTAGTTCAGAACACACGCCACCGAATCTCACAGGTGTCATTCTGTTGCCAGTTTCCGGTGTGCTCACCACCACTTTGTAACGTGCCAAAGTTTGAAGCCGTTTGGCGAAACCATTTCCGAGCTTTGCTCATCGCAAAATGCGAAGCGGTCACGCGAGCTGTCAAATTCCGCCAGTGTTGCCAGTTTAATTTCGCGCGAATTTCACCGAGTGTACAAACATGTTGGAATTCCGATGACGACGCCCGTTGGGTGGAGGAGGTCAAAAGCTGCTTGCTTATGCAAATCACGCGTCATGGAGCTCCTCGCTTACGTCTGAAGTCAATTGGAGTTGGGTTGGGTTAAGGACGGGGTAAGTGACCAACCGGATTTGGGTGAGATTCCGTGGGCGGTTCTGGACGATGTGTGACGTCCGGAATTTGTGGAGCCTGAAACTGACGGGGAATTGAGAGCTATTGTAATCTTGAAGAACTTTCAACGCATAACCTCAAAATTAGTTTGAAACTGTCCACATTTGAGACCACAATCAGAGTGACATTAGAAAACTGAACACAGTGCCAAGCCCCCGTAAGGCCTCAGGGTGCAAAGGCTGGTCTCAAAGCTTGAGATCTCCAAAAAAAATGTCAGCTCAGATAATTTACTACTCTTTGAAATGTCACCAGCTTAATTTTCCGGACGCGTGCAGTAAAGTGTGCGGCAGAAATAATAAATGCTGACCTTCGTGGCGTGGTCTCAACTGGGTACACGGAGAAAAAATCAGTTCCCAAAATCGTGAACAATCATTCACGATTTTGGCGAACTGATTTTTCTCCGTGTACACTCTAAAAGTTGTTTGCCAAAATTGGCAGAAAAGTTTGTTTAAAAAGCCACAGTTGATTTTTGATCACAGCTAGGACAACTGTCAAAAAAAAAAACAAACAACACTGGAAAAAGTCAGCCCAACAAAAGCACTGCTGATATTAACGCACCGAATAAATTACCATTCTGGAAACCGGCAGCAAAACGAGACAAATAGGAGATGATCAGTCGAAAGAGATAAGTAAACAGTGAGCGCGCGCGGGCAATGAAAACACAAACAAACCGTCGTCAACGCCGCCGCAAAACCGGACCGGAGGTTGGAGGTTGGATTCTGGTGATTTCTGTGAATGAGTCGGGCGACCTGAGAAATAAGAAAAATCGCGACTGTTCACCCTTGGGTTGACGCAGTGGTTATCCCTCGATTGTCAAGTTTATTTTCAACAACAGAATAAAAAATTTGAACAACATCAGTAAATTCATTAAAAATTCATTTAAAATTAAAATTTTGAAAAATTTTAATGTCTGTAATGTCACTTGAAGGTTAAACACTCCCCCCCCTCTCAATCATAGCTTGATTGCAGTCTTGTAAAAAAAAAATCAACAGTTGGTCTCGGACCTTAAAATTGCATAATCAAAAACCGGCTGTTTTAGTGCAGCACCACACCGTCACCTTCTTGTAGGTCTCCAAGCAACCATCGACCAACAGACAAGAGCCTTCGAATCGAGTTGAGTTGGTGCGTGCGGCGAGAGACTGAGCTTTTTTCTGAGAACCTGGGAAATACCCCCGGACCGACTAAGCCTGTTGCATTTTGATTGGTTGCTGAACTGACAACAGTCCTCGCCGCAGTGTCAGCAAGTTGGAATTTATCGTGTGCGGGAGGTTTGCTATAGGTTTGAGACTACGAAAAGCAGTTGGTTTGAAAATCTGTCAATTCAAGTTGAAAAATTGCAGCTTTTTCCTTAGTTGTTTGATTAACTTTAGGCCTTTGCAAAAAAAATCTAACTTTAAGTCATATCGGCCTGGAAAATCAGGTGACATTTTTTCAGAAGCTATGAAATTTTCATGGAAATAGAAGATTTATCAACTAAAAACAATTTGAAACGCATTTTCCTGCATTGATCATATGAAGCATGTTTGGGCTCGTTAAAAAATATTTTGATTTTTTGTGAAACTCCGACGTACAGTACCGTTAAAACATTACTTTAGGAAAAAACAAACTTAGTCGATGCTTAGATATTTTGAAAACTTATGAAAACATTTGAAAGCACTTTAAAACACATTTTAAGTTTCGTTTATTTTAGATATCAGTCTTGATTTAATGCCTTTGACAATTTTTTTCCAGAAAGGTAAAAAAATCACTTTGAATTTATTTTTGGAATTGAAAATCGATTCAATAGCGGCTGACATATCCGCAATTGAAAGTTGTGTGCTATTTGGGAGATAACCAAAAACTATTTTTTCTGCTTAATTTTTTTAAATTCATTCAACAAGTTGTTCAGAATAGTACCCTACACGTGTTGATACTTTTTAATACCGATTTTTCCATGCCTTGTGAAGTTATGGAAATCGTCATAATCAATGATTGCCGACTAGGACGTCAATTGTGTTATCACAAAATTATAGAAATTTTGAAAAACATTCGATTTAGATCCAAAATTCCTTCAGTGGCTTCAACAAGGCAACAACCGGCACGTGCTGATTCATTTTGGTGCAAAAATTCATTAAATTGAATGCAATAAAGAGCATTTAAGAGTGATGAACAATATTCTTCGAAATGATCAACGGTTTCACCTTAAGATGACATTGTCTAGAAAATTGTGTAATTTATCAATTCTTTTCGATTGTAAAAATAACATTCCATTAAAAATAAAATAATGTTTTTACTATGGCATGTTTTCAAAGTTTTCAAAAAATAATGAAACTTTTTCAAAAAGAATATCCAAAATGAAACGAAATTCAAAAAAATCAAGATCTCGAAATACATTAACGCGTTGGAATCTATCATAAAAAGTTTAGTCATATTTATTCACCTCAATCTAAATTTATTTTAAAGCCAAACACGCAAGCAAAAAAATATTATGGTTTAAATAAAAATATAAAAAGGTATAAAAGATAGTTATTTGACTCTATATTTATAAATTTACAATTTGCATTTTAACAAATTTCAGATTCAACACAGATTTTTAACACTGAGTAAAATTGCCCCTGATCTCATAAATGTCCCATATGCATTTTGAGTTAATGATGCAGTTTGGTTTAAAATCGTATGATCTTTCAAAAGAGCCTTCAACATCCATTTTTTTCTAGAAATCAGGAAAAAATCAGTTTTTTCGCTTAAACTTAACACACTTGCTGTTTTTGCATACGGGACATTTATGCGAACATGGGCGGTAAATGCTTCTTATTCTTGATTGATTTCACACAAAAATATTGAGTTAAATTGAATTGAAACTACACAGTAAAAAATCATGTTAATATTACATCTGGAAATGAGTACTTTTTCAGGTCAGAAAAAATGTATTATTTTACTGATACCAATGTCTAAATTTACCTCTTTTCCAGTGATTAATCTTCCAAATTTACACATTTTTTTAATTGTGTATGAAACTCAAAGAATTCAACACACACACCCATACAGCAAAAAAAAACATGATATGCTGGTTATGCTACTTTTTCAATATTAACTGAGGTGAACTTAAATCATATGAACGGAAATTACATTATCAAATTCACATTGACATTACTGTGTAGTACATAATCACACATGAATTTTATTGCAAATATCTAGAGTTTTTTTTAATAGGTTCTATAAACATATGAAAGACAATAGTTTAAACCTTTAAAAAACTCGAGATATGACCTATTGTAAAACATTTAGTATTCTAAATTTTCTCCAAAAACATTTATTACAGTCATCCGGGCCGAGTCGAGACAAGTGGGGCAAATTTGGACAGATGTTTTAAAAAGGTTCTTGCACTCTTAAAATGTATGAAAATTCTAAGGTTGGAAGTGTGAATTGTTTTATGTGACTCTTTCACTGCCGCTCAAATCAAGTCCGTCCCATATGTAATTTTGTCAATATCGAGTTAATGATGAAGATTGGTTCGAAATCATGTTAACTATCAGAAAAACTAATAAACTTCAGTACTTTGTTCCAGAAAATCGTAGAAAATTCACTTTTTCGGAAAATTCTAACACGTAACCTTATGGGCGGGACAAATTTGACTTGCGTTTTTCTCGGCTTGCTGTTTTTACATATGGGACGGACTCGATTAGAGCGGCAGTTCAATGGTTTAAAGAATGTCATTTTTTCTGGGATCAACTTTGGCTGTGTTTATTACTAAAATTTCCTCTATATTATGTCAAAATAAGTTTGCATAATTTTTGTTGTGTTCCAGACTATGGCTCTTAGCATTTTTTACAATTTAAATGATAATGGTATCGTTTTATAGTAGAAAATGTGAGAAAAATAAGCAACAAATTTAAAAGTTACTGTAAAAACATGAAAAAACTAGACAGGCAAAAGGTAATGATAGGAGGTGGTAGAGTAAGCCTAATACTATCAGAAACAAACATAAACTAAACAAGATAAATGCAAATTAAAATACAAAAATAACAGGAAAAATATAAAACAAGAGAAGTAATTTTTTTCGTAGAACAAAAGTTGCTCAAAATAACCTCCTGAACACGGGAAAAATAAAAGTCATCGAAAAAAAATTGGGCTGTAGAGGGTTAACTGAAAATCCAGCAACGATTGCTGTTAGTAACTTTAGCAAATGTTCCGTCAGACTGCAGGAGGAAATTTACTGATTTTTTTTGCAAAACAAACTGCTATTTTTTGGCAAAAAAAAAATCAATTGTGTTAACAAAAAATTTACTGAAATTTCAGTTGATCATATGTCAATTATCAATTAACTGAGAATCCAGTAAAATCTAATTAGCTGAACCGTTTACTAAAATTTCTGTTGATGAAAATTCCGTAAAATTTAATGAATTTTAGCATTTTTTTCTGCTGTACATGCTTTATCATCTAAAAATTCTAAGTTAACTTTACATTAGGACGTAACATTGAGCGTTTTCAAGGAAAATTACCTTATAATTCATGAAAACGCATATAGGACATATATGCGAACAAGTGCAGTTAGGTCATTAAAAAACAGTTTATTTTTGTTTTGAGGATAAATAAGAGGTATATAGGAACTATCAGTCCTATAATCATAGGGAATATAGTAGCTTTAAAAACTTATTTGACTATTTTTAAATCTTGTGGTAATAGGACAATTCAAGCAAAACAATTTAATTGAACCAATGCAAGCTTGTAAACAAAGAGTTTATCCTTCTCACGCTTGAGGATGTTTACAGTAGGAGTAAGAACTTGAGCAGGTTACTCTTTGTTTTTGAATTTACATTGGCCAATTTGCATTGTTTTGCTTTGATTGTCACGATGCACTTTGAAAAACAATGTGTTCGTAATTTTCTATAGCCACATAAATTTCTCAATAGCGCGTAAATTTTGTTTAAATCTAGACTCAAAGTTAGGTTTTCACAGAAGTATTTATAAAAATCAAACCTATATCAATTCCCTAGTCGCATTTTAGGTTTTAAGTAGGCCATAAAAGCCTATTTAGACCGCATGAGGGGTTTCAAAACCATGATAAAACCAGTTAGTTTAAAAATGTTACTAGGATTCTCCCAGTAACAACACCACCGATCCCCACCCTGCCAATGACCTTGGCTTCCAAACCACCCTAGTTGGTAACCGAACCCGCGCCCAAAATTCGTACCTGTTTCAATGTTGAACAACTTTTGTTTCTCTCGTAGCAACCCGTTCCTCCGAACACCTTCAAACTCGTTCCCGGCCTGCTGCTGCTACAGCTCCCTTTTTGGGTAATCCAATTGTTGTCCCGAACTCAGCCGCGCGCAACCTTTCAAGTGTTGTTGGGTTGCTGCGATTTTTAACGTTGTTGCGGTTTTTTCGGCAAAAGGTTGCTGACGTTTTGAAAAACACACAATAAAAAGTGAACCGTTTTATTTTCAGCTGGCTCTCTTCTTCTCGTTACGGTAGATAACTTCACTTTGCTCACGTTTCACGTGAGATATCGCCAAACATTCACATACACTCACCACACTCACTTGTTTCTTCCTCAATTCACTTCGATTGAGCGTAGAAGGGGCCGTTCAACTGATTTAATCAACTTTGGGCCATAAATCATAGGGGTTGGGGCTCGGTGAATACTTTTTCTCCGCTTCTTTTCGTCGATTCAAACGGCAATTATTTCACCTTAATTGCAGCTTCTTCTTTTTCTTAACAGCGCTGACGTAAAAATTTAACAATTTCACTCTCGTTTGAACCTTTTTCCCAAATTTGAAAATTCACAAATTATCCAAGAGGGCCACAATCTTCTCGTTACTCAACGCTTACTGCGATTTTATTTTTGTTAAAATCGGTACACGGTAAATTTCGAACACACCTTCTTCAGCTGTTGTCAAAAACACTACTCAAAGGTTTTCCTCCTTGCGGAGACACGAAGCCGACCAAAACATCCGAGTTATTGATTTTTGTTTTCCTCCTCGACACGACACGACGACACAACGTTGGTATTGGTGTGTGTCGTCTTCGACGGGAATTTAAAAACTTTCTTCTTGACGGGTTTTCAATAAAATTGACAGAATTCTTTTCTCGAAAGCTCGTACTTTCTTTTATTCAAAACAATTTCGCCCAATCCACTTGCATCAATTGAATTTCTCTCATTTCAAATTTTCTTCCTTCTAAGGATCTTCTAGCCAGATCACACGCACACACTGCTGTGCACAGCCTGCTGTGTGCGAACACACATGTGCACAAACACGCACACTACACACACCCACGCAAGGTGCCGCCGGGTGTGCAAAAACTACACACTCTTGTCATTGTGTCGGGCCGACATTCCGTGCGGCGCAAAGCCTGACGTCGAGGGGTCCCTATCCCTTCATCCTGTCATCCCTCGCCAACAAAAACACCCTCGCGCCGCACACACTAATACAGCCAAACGCGCGATAGCGATCTCACAAGGACGTACACGCGCGCGCCTACTTTGATTGTGTGCGGAGAAGCACTGTAAGCAAAACTCGCCGCCGGACGGACGGCACCGCAGCAAAACGAACGCGAAGCCGAAGTGGACCGATCGGAGTATCAACTAGGACTGACGAACGCGACGGCGACGACGACAGAGCGGAGCACTTGGCCGACAGAGTGAGAGGGAGGAAAGACGCTTGCGCGAAACTGATGCTGAGAGAGGGCGAGAGTGTCAGGTGCGAAGAGAGGGAGAGAGAGTGATTATGGGGAGAGAGAGTTCGGTAGAACAGGTTTTTGCAGGGTTGGAAGGAATAAATTTGATATAAATAAAAATTAAGAATCTATTTATTCAGCTACATCTAGATTTTTTGATAAAGAACTTTGTCCTAAGGTTTCTATACGTGGTGTCAATCCAAAATTTTCGCGAAGCGAAAACGTTACGTGACGAATTCCCCTCTCGGCAAATTTCCCCTCTTTTTGGTGCACGCCGGTTGGATGAACGAACGTTTCCCAATCAGTCAATCGAGAGACGTGAGATTGATGTATCTAAAATCACCCCCACTCCACCTCATAATTTTCGGATCGTCGACGAGCCAACAAAACTCGGCTCGGTCGGTCCCGAAAATTCATTCTATTGCTGGACGTCGACGAGAACACATCAGAAGCAGAAGGCCTGGTGGCCCGGTAGCAGACGGCCTGGAGGTCTGGGAGCAGATGGCTTGGAGGCAAGGACCAGCTAAGACATGACAGTCGCGGGAGTCGATCATTGGAACTGGCCACCACCTGGACTGGAGTGGCCGGAGGACCCAGGGATGTTCCGATGGGGGGACATTTTCCGGACCGTAAGAGTTGGGGCAATATGGGTATCAAACTTTATGGTTTTTGATACTGGACATGAAATTTGACATTTTGGCAGTAGTGGCCACAATCCGGAGTGGCCGGAGGCCCCGCGGATGTTCCGATGGGGGACATTTGCCGGACCGTAAGAGTTGGGGCAATATGGGTATCAAACTTTATGGTTTTTGATACTGGACATGAAATTTGACATTTCTGCAGTAGTGGCCACAATCCGGAGTGGCCGGAGGCCCCGCGGATGTTCCGATGGGGGGACATTTGCCGGACCGTAAGAGTTGGGGCAATATGGGTATCAAACTTTATGGTTTTTGCTACGGGACATGAAATTTGACATTTCAGCAGTAGTGGCCACAATCCGGAGTGGCCGGAGGCCCCGCGGATGTTCCGATGGGGGGACATTTGTCGAACCATCAGAGTAGGGACAATATGGGTATCAAACTTCATGGTTTTTGATACTGGATATGAAATTTGACATTTCGGCAGTAGTGGCCACAATCCGGAGTGGCCGGAGGCCCCGCGGATGTTCCGATAGGGGGACATTTGCCGAACCATCAGAATTGGGGCAATATGGGTATCAAACTTTATGGTTTTTGATACCGGACATGAAATTTGACATTTCGGCAGTAGTGGCCACAATCCGGAGTGGCCGGAGGCCCCGCGGATGTTCCGATGGGGGGGGACATTTGCCGAACCATAAGAGTTGGGGCAATATGGGTATCAAACTATATGGTTTTTGATACTGGACATGAAATTTGACATTTCGGCAGTAGTGGCCACAATCCGGAGTGGCCGGAGGCCCCGCGGATGTTCCGATGGGGGGACATTTGTCGGACCGTAAGAGTTGGGGCAATATGGGTATCAAACTTTATGGTTTTTGATACCGGACATGAAATTTGACATTTCGGCAGTAGTGGCCACAATCCGGAGTGGCCGCAGGCCCCGCGGATGTTCCGATGGGGGGGACATTTGCCGAACCATAAGAGTAGGGGCAATATGGGTATCAAACTTTATGGTTTTTGATACTGAATATGAAATTTGACATTTCAGCAGCAGTGGCCACAATCCGAAGTGGCCGGAGGCCCCGCGGATGTTCCGATGGGGGGACATTTGCCGAACCATAAGAGTAGGGGCAATATGGGTATCAAACTTTATGGTAATTATGAATCTAGTGAATCTTGGGAAATTTGGACCAGACAATGTAATCGAAAATTTCAACAACCATCTTGCAAAGTTCTTTGTCATACTGGTCATGTGTAACATAACCACCTGCACCTTTTTTTTGAAAATTTCCTATAAGCATATGAAATAAAATAGCTTATAGGACCATTTCAAAAAAAATCTAGAAATACATTAAAAATTGACAATTATTGTGAAGCATGAGGCCAATAATATTTTTATAATTTTTTTTTCATCCTTATCATACAATCCTACAAAATATTTTTTTCAAATTTTCATAAAATATGTTACAAATTGGTATTGAAAAACTTTAACAATCGTTTTTTAACTGCTAATTGATTTTTTTTCCAGTATTTTTTATCAAACAAGACATTTAAGCTTAGTTAGAAAAATAAATAAACCGAAGATTGACAATTAATTTATGTAGGTTTTAATCGCATTTGTTTATCTATTTGCCCTTAAATGTGAACATTTTCTAAAGTTAAAAGAACTATAATCAACCCTTTTTTCAAGATTTTTTTTTTAGCAAGAAACATCCGAATTTTTCAAATAAAACAGAAAATGTTGTATATTGTTTCTCAAAATGATGACGAAATTCCCCGAAAATTTTCCGCGAAATTTCCCACGAATTTTTTTGCAACAAAAAAGTACGTTGAAAATTTACAAAAAATTAAATGTTTTTTTACCTGACCCAAAAATGTTAACAATTATTCTAAACGCATTGCCTTAATTTTACTAGTGGAAAACATGAAAAAATATTTGCAATGACCTTAGTGAAAAATGAGAACTGTTAGGATTTTTGCTTAATTTAAATTTTTGGACCACAGATCATAAAATTTAACAAATGTAGCTCGACTAAAGCCAAGCGACAAATATTTAAAAGCAATTCTCTACAAAATCGCGCTTTTTTCATTAATTTTATTTTTTGTATTTTTAAATGTGGCTGAAACTATTTTGGTGCCTTCGGTATGCTCACATAAGCAATTTTGCATCATTAGTTTGTCCATATAATATTCCATACTTGAAAACGGTGCACTTTATCAAAATTTCACTAGAGTTCTTTTCGATTGCAAATTCGATTTTACATCGAAAAATTAATTTGAAATTTTTTTGTGACCAATATTTCGATTTTTTTTAAATCAGTATTGATTCAAAAATTCATAACTCGGTCAAAGATGTTTTGCTCGTTCTGAAAATATCTGAAAAGTTGTCTTTTATGTTCCCTTAAACATATAAGAGAAAAAAAATAATAATAATAGTGTTTTTTTGCAAATCTGGAGTTTATTTTGTAAAGGTCCAATAAACCAAATTTTCAGTTTTTGCTTTTTGGGTGTTTTTTAATACCCCTGACTCAAGGCGGTTTAAAAAACACCCAAAAAGCAAAAACTGGAAATTTAGTTTATGGGACCTTTTCAAAAAAAAAACTCCAGAAATCAAGTTTTAGTGACAAAATGTGAAATTAAAAATCACAAAAAAAATTTAACCGTGTATTATTTATTTTTCAGTGCAGTCCTTATTCATACACTGAAAGAAACCAACATAGCAAACTCAAGTGTTTTTTCACGTGAGAGCCTCCAAAAATTCACACCATAAGGTCACGTGCTTTACCTTTGACCCGCACATGCTGTGCATGTCATATGGATATGAAAATCATTTAACACCAGCTGATCATTAGCGAAAAACCTTCACTCTTAATTTGTATGCTTTTCATTTCAGATTATAATGAATTTCACATCGATTTGCCCCATTTGACATTTCCTTTGATTTTGAAGTGAAAAACACGTTAGATTCAAATGTTTTGCTTTTTAAATGCGTGTGGCAAAAAACTCTCCATTAGTAAGATGGCCACGGACGAGGCTGGTGAAGAATTTTCTTTTCGGAAAGAAATTATCTTTTAGCTGTGCTTTTTGCCAACTAGTTTTCTTAGGTCTCTTTTAATATTCGAGCGCGGTGGTAGGTAAAATCAAGAGATATAGTAAAGTTGTTTAAAAATAACTCAAATTATTTCTTTTTTGTTTCAGAAGATTAGGTTCCGACCAGAGGTTGCCTTCGGAATCTGCTTCTGATTCGAAGCTGTTAATCCGTACAAAAGTTTACAAGCGGTGCCGGTGCTTCTCGAGATTCATCGAGATATCAAGGGCGGGCTAGGGATCGGATAGCTGTAGGATCGTGAAGTGCTTGACCGTCCTGTTGCACTTTTTTTGCGGCCAGTTTGCACCCGTTCCCGAACCATCTGACCTTGACGATTCTCCGTTCCGGCAGGGCGTATTCTTGAGTACCTCGATGCACGAACTTCACAACGCCGTTGTAACCTGGTCAACATTCATCAACGTAGCAGCGTAGCATTGGAAGTGAAGTGAATTTGTGAATGATGTGATTTAAATATATAAAAAAAGTTTTTATGCATATAAATAAATCTTTTTTATCATTAACCCCGTGTAATAAATTTTAAAAAATAAGAAAACCCCTCACGTCGTTTTGAACACCTGATAACCATAGGAAAACCATTCAATTTAGACAACAAAATCATTTAACATTAGTGAGAAAATAATTGCAAATTCATAAGCGTTGTCACATGAAGTTAACGTGTTTTGCTTTTGAATTTTACCGTGTCGCGCGATGAGAATTTTCGAAGTGATTTGCACATGACATTCACATGCCAAGTCGTATGGGGCAGATTCACGTGTTAAACATGTGATATTGCTGTGTGCTTTTCTTTCAGTGTACCTACAACATTGTCTAGGACACCAAATCGATCAAAAAAGTCCTTCAAAAGATACAGATTTTTGAATTTCCATACATATTTTTTGTATGGACAGCTGCCAAATTTGTAAGAAAAATTATATGGACAAACTAATGATGCAAAATGGCCTTTTTGGGCATACCGAAGGCACCAAAAAAGTTTCAGCCGGATTAAAAAAAAATCAAACAAATAGAATTAAGAATAAAAAAAACGATTTCGTATAGAATTGCTCTATTGTTATAATCAATATAATTAATATAATTAATACTAAAAATTCAAATATTCTGATCAAAAGATAACAAATTTGTTCAATTTGTTTATCAATCATCACTCCATCAGACTTGACTGGCATCCCTCCATCATTCTTTTATCTCGCCACGCTCCCCATAATCTCGTAAGAGAGCGCTCACCTGAGAGCGAGACAGAGCGCGAGCGAGAAATTCCACCGTTTTCTCCCCTCTCTCGCTCGCACAATCACTGCACTCTTCACGCGCCCACGAGCACCTCTCGCACAGGTGAGTTCGCGCCGCGCGGCGGCTGTCATAAACATTGCTTGTCATTTTTGTGACGTGTGAGTGAGAGAGCCCGCGCGAACGCGGGTGAAAGAGAGGGAGAATTCGCACTATTTTTTTGCGCGACGTCGCGAACGAGTTTGCGCGGATCCTCGCCGTTTCAGCAGGGAGGAATGAATGGATCGGACCTCTTGGGGGTCCTCTAAGTAGGCTTTGAAACGTGTTTTAACAGGCCAACGACGGCGATCCATTTTTCTCGCGATCGTGGATCAGCGGTCTGCTGCTTTTTATGCGACATGTCCCATTATGGATTGTGCGGCTCTCCGTGAGATAGTAGGCCATGCTGGTGAGTGTAATCGCGCAGGTATTTGCGATCATGATCATTTTTTTAAACCGCCAAAACAGGTTTCCGCGATCACCAACACAGATGGTTTCTGGATCGGCCGAAAATCGCGATCATTCTTTTTCGCTTCGTGCCGCCTACTACCAACAGTCGTGCTCTGGTCAAACACGAACAAAAAGGAGAACAAAATTCCAGCGATTGTTTCTAGACTGTTTGAGCACAGGTGAGAGAAGGGGGGAATGAGGGAGTGGGTAAGGAGAGGATCGCGACCTGGCCAACTACGACGATCGCGAGCAATCACGCGAATCTGCATACATTCATGTGAGTAGATCGTTATGTGTGTAAGTGTTTGTTTGTATGAAATTGGGGAAGAAAGAATGCCGCGATAACTTTTCGCTTGGGGCTTGGGAGTGATGGAGAAGGGAAAGAAAGGTAAGAAAGAAGAGAGCGTTTGAGAGAGTAAACAAACGTAAACAGTCTCTTGCAGCACCCTGGCACCACTGTAAATGCCCAGAACGTTTGACAGTCACCAAAACCTCGAAGAGCCCACGCATTAGTATATGTGAAGAGCCCACCATAAACAATGTTTTGGGTTAGTGTGTGTGAAGAGCCCACCATAAACAAAGCCTTGGATGAAGTAGTATTGGTGTCGTGTGATTGTTTACATCGAAATAGGGAAATAGCGGATGCGAAAGAGTTGAATCAAAAATAATATGTTTGTGTTATAAACTGTTTAAAAAATCGACGCAAGTGGTCACATTTATCTTGGTCATATTTCCGGACGTAAAACATGTGTGTATGAGGCTGGAAACGAAAAAGGAATCGGCTGGTGGGACGAGCAGCCGGAAAAGCGGAAGTGATTTTATCTCTTCCGAAGACCGGAACCGGAACTGGTTCCTATTTGTGTGGGGGCAAGAATCCGACAAGAAGCTGCTCTGATGCGTGGAGTAAGTAACCTGAACGATCTACCAATTTAAAGGAAACCCTCGAATGGACCGGGGAATTCAAGATTGAAAAAATCTTAGAATCTACGCGGAAGAATCATTCATTAAATGGCCCTGGGCCATTGTAAAAAGTACATAACTTAAGAATTGTTTGCGCGCTTTGTTTATTTTCTAAAATCTGACAGCAGAAACTTTCGTTTTCTTCTTTGTTTTCTTGATGTTCGTCATCATATATTTTGGTTTCATAAACATGGCGGCAGTGACAGAGGGCTGGTCTCTTGGGTTGCTTTTTCTCTTCAGGTTGAAGCTTTTGGAGCGAGCTTTTGAGATGAAAATTATAGGGGATGGAGTGGCGATGGATATGTTAAGTATTAAATTTAAAAAGATAACTTTATCATAACATTTTTTGAATTAAATTTTCAAAAGGTCCTATCAGCATAGGAAACTCATAAAACAAGTTGTTTTGAATATTTACTCTAGATTTGTATGATTTTTGGATACAAAAAATATGACAAATCTTGAGTTTTTTTTTATAAGGTCCTATAAACAAATGTAAACATTGAGTGTATCCCGCTTACTCCGATGGACTTTGACATAAGGTGTGAAAGGGATACACTCAATGTTTACATTTGTTTATAGGACCTTATCAAAAAAAAGTCAAGAAATATTCAAAATGAGAAATGTGTTAAAATTGATTTAAGACCGATGCAATTTTTTTCTAAAAAAAATCCTGTTAGCAAATCCGGTAACTTTATGTGAGCAGTTCTCTACGGAATCGGTATTTTTTCTTTAATTTTATTTTTTGTATTTTTAAATACGGTTGAATCTTTTTTTGTGCCTTCGGTATGCCCAAAGAAGCCATTTTGCATCATTAGTTCATTCATATAATTTTCCATACAAATTTGGCAGCTGTCCATACAAAAATGATATGTAAAAATTCAAAAATCTGTATCTTTTGAAGGAATTTTCTAATCGATTTGGTGTTTTCGGCAAAGTTGTAGCTATGGATATGGACTACACTAGAAAAAAATGATACACGGTAAAAATGTTTTGGTGATTTTTAATTTCACTTTTTGTCACTTAAACTTGATTTTCAAAAAACACTATTTTTAATTTTTTTTTCTGATATGATTTAGAGGACATCAAATGCCAACTTTTCAGAATTTTCCAAAATGAGCAAAGAATCTTTGACCGAGTTATGATTTTTTGAATCAATACTGATTTTTTTCAAAAAATCGAAGTATAGGTCACAAAAATTTTTTAAACTTCATTCTTCGATGTAAAATCGAATTTGCAATCAACCAAATATTGATAAAGTGCACCGTTTTCAAGTAATCGCCATTCTTAAAAAAACTTTTTTCAAAATATTCGCAGTTATTCATTTTTTTAAATTAGTGCCGATGATTGCCCACCTTTGAAAAAATATTTTTGAAAAGCTGGGATATTCTCTATATTTTGCTTTTTTGAACTTAATTGATAAGACCCTTGCCGGGTCCGGTGGCGCAGTGGTTAGCGTGGTAGCCTCTCACCCCAGTATGGCCTGGGTTCAATCCCAGACGGACCCAGTGGCATTTTTCGAGACGAGATTTGCCTGATCACGCCTTCTATCGGATGGGGAAGTAAAACGTCGGTCCATTAGCGTAAAAGAAGTTTTGAGTGACTCACCACACATAACTTTCGGACGCCAAGAAATGAGTAGAAACTTGCAACAGAGCCCACAAAAGACCCGGGGGTCGTTAAAGTGGATTGCTTTGCTTTTTTGATAAGACCCTAAGTTGCTGAGATATTGCCATGCAAAGGATTAAAATCAGGAAAATTGATGTATTCTAAGTCTCACCCAAACAACCCACCATTTTTTCTAATGTCGATATCTCAGCAACTAATGGTCCGATTTACAATGTTGAAATATGAAACATTCGTGAAATTTTCCGATCTTTTCGAAAACAATATTTTCAAAAAAATGAATCAAGACTAACATTTCAAAAGGGCATAATATTGAATGTTTGGTAAAGGTCATAAGGTTTCTCGTGCTATGTCGGTAAAAAAATTCAATCAATTTTGATGACAAATATAAGAATCATACAAAACATTAAAAAATAAGAAAAAATAATCATGTTTAACATTCGCTCAAAAATTAACATTTCTTTGCTTCAAATATTTTTTTTAACCAAAATCAACAACAAAAGCAGACCAAACGAAGAGATGAAAGATGCTGCGGGCTAACGAGTGGAAGATCATTCTACCGAGAACACGATCAATGTGTTTTTCTTTCCCTCTCGTACGTGTGTATTCGTGTGTAAATAGAGAAAAACGATTGCAATCTCGGCTTTACCCACCTTGCGTCGGTCATCCCGACGAAGATGAGCTGAAGCAAGACTAAACGCGCAAAGGCTGAAAGGGTCAGACTCTGCTCCTCGGGGCTTTCAGGATTGAACAAGTTCAAACAAAAGTCCTACACACAAGAGAACATGCGGAATGGAGCAATTTCCAAACATTTCTTTTCTCGTTATTTTTGTTTTCTTCGATATAATTGTTTGTGAAATTGGGCTTCTGGAATGCGTTCTGGAAAGGTGAATTGGCTGGTGTTTTTATTGAAGATTGGATGTTTTGCTTCTTTTGGGTGGGCGGTAAAGTTTAAATGATTTTGTTGTTAACATTTCACGGTTTTAACATGAATAGCACAGTAGGATTTGCAGTTTTGTTAGCTTTGCTGAAAAAATTTGAATTAAATTAGTTTCAGCTAGTTTAGTTATCTTTGTTATCTTTTATTTATATAAATCCTAACAAATTTGTTGAAAAACTTTTCTTCAAAGGCAAATAAACTACATCACTCGTTTATTTACAAATGCATTATTTTAAAAGCTAAGCCAAATTCAAAGTATTACTTTTCATTACAAGTGCTGAATAACTAATTTTTTCAGCAGTCAAATGACTTTGATTTTGACTCTGCCAGAGACAGAAACGTTAAAAAATGTTGGTAATGGCATATTACTAATTACTTGATCTACTTGATTTTAATATTAATTTATGAAATTCTGCTTCAAATCGATGTCCCTCAACTCGACTGTCTATATAATTTTTTTTAAAAAATCAAAATATTTTTTAAACTGTTTCAACAAGGCTAAAAATAATTATCAACGCAAGAAAATACATTTTGAATTGTTTTCAGCTGAACAAAATGCCCTTAATTTTGCGAGCCAATATTTGCGACATAAACTTTGGAAAATATTTGCAATATTTTGTCAGTGAATCCCATATAAAGTACCATGAAGGCTCAAATCAATTTATATTTTGTGTGAATAAGCCTTGTTATATGCCTAATTTCATAGTTAAATTACTTTAAATTTTCAAAAAGTATTTTTCATTTTTATTAATTAGCTCCTTCAAATTTGTGGTGCTTCTAAATTTATCTGTTTTTTTTTCAGGGCTCTCTGTTCTTGGGTTTATTATTTTTATGTATAATTAATAAATTTTATGATAACATCGCATTGGAAAGCAATTTAAATAATGTTATGCCCACCATTCTAGCGATTTGTCGCCATTAAACTCGAACAACTCGAAAGAAGAACGCAAAAATTAGCATTAGGCAAGCCACAACCTATGCAGAGAAATCAATTCCCGCTCCACCAAAGCTTGACCAAATCACGTTTACAGTTTCCAATTTGGTTTCGGATTATCGATGTTGTGACACTTCTCCGGCTCGGCCAAAAGCAGCCCCCAGCCACCGAAAAGAATCAGAAGACATTTAAATCTACTGTTATATGAATTTATTTATTTCCGCCCAGCTTCCAACCCAACCAGAACCTAACCTCAAACCTTTTGCTTATGCTGTTGTTGGCAGTCCATTCATGTGTGTGTGTTGTGACTGAACTCTTGGATATCTCTTGGAATGCAAATAGAAACAGATTAATCAAATTATTCCGCAAATTTGTCATATTAGTAGTTTCGTATTATATCGGTTTTGCGTTTCTTCCGTTCTATGCTTCGGCAGTTTTGCAGTTCGAGTTGAGGTTATGTTTGGCTTCTGACAGCCATAAAATTGCCTGACTTGTGTCTTGGGGCTGCTCGATTCAGGGGAGGGAGAAGGAAACTCTCGTGTGTGGCAATCGTGGAAAACATCCAATAAATATTTATTTATATTAAGGCTCAGCTTTTTTTCTCACATTTTTGCTCTCTTTGGTTAGGCCCTTCGATTGGCTTTGCACGGTGGGGGTGCCTGTCCGATTGGAAATGATATTCAGGCAATTTGCCAGATTCATTACAAATTTGTATGATAATTGCCTTAGACTAGACAAATCGGTGTTTTGGAAACACTGGCATTTTTTTTTGAATTATTATTTCTCAGCGAGAAACCTACTAGTTATTTGGTTGAATGTTTCCAAATATAATCGTACAAAACCTCTCATAAAATTACATAAGTCGACCCCAGCGTGCCATGCAAACCACTTTCGTGCAGTTTTTTTTTCTGCGAAAGAAGGTGCATGACCCTTTTTCGGGGTATTTCTTGTTCTCCTCTTTGGCTGAAAGATTATTATTACACGTTTTTCCCTTTAAAGCTGGCCAACTCTTAAAAATTCGCGTAAATCAATTTGTAAACCAGAAATTTGGCGGACTGTGGTGAAGGTCGTCTCGTGAAAGCTGGCCCAGAGTTGCCAGCTTAAGGTGACAAAAAATCTGAAAAGTTTAAAATCATTTAATTTTTTAAAATTTTGTATAATTTAGCAATTCGAACTTCTCAACAAATATCCAAGTTATGAAAAAAACTAAATGATCCACTTGTCTGTGACCGTACTCCCCAACAAAAAACTAAGGAAATTAATAATACGGATTGAGGCCTTGAAGGTTGTCCGTTGCACACCCGGGCCGGGGCGAGATTGTGGGCTCGTTTGGCCGTTACTTTTTTTATCGTTGGCAATTTTTGACAGGATGCATCTTTGGGAGGTTCTTCTGGCGGTTGCATTCAGATATTTGGGGAACATTATGAATCTTCCGAGAAGTCAGCGCTGGCAGCGGGGAGTCGTCAAAGGATGCAAAACCAGAAATTAAAATGCTCGTTGACCTCAGAATGTTCGGAATGGACGTTTGGTTTGGGGATCTTCCCTTTTGATTAATGTTATGTCAAAAATTGAAAAAAAAAACACATTGTTTGTGGTTTTTATTTAGTCGAAATTTGAATTTGAATCTTTAAAACAGAATCGTATTTATTTCATTAATAAGAAATTATTTTGGAATTGTATCAGATTAAAAAATATAACGATACTAGACTTTTTCATGATACCGCTTTTTTCCGACTATTTTTTTTAACTTTCTAGCTTGCTGATAAAGTCAATAGCTTGCAACAAAAAGGATTTTTAGGAAAATGTCTTTTTTAAATACTCTATGTAATATTTTTTTAAATTTTCAAAAAATATAAGTTTTGCAAAGATTTCAATAAAACTTTTCTTTGCTACGTTAAAGTGATTCAGAATTTTTAGATTCAAGATGGTGACAAAATGTTGAAAAAAAGGATTTTGTTATTGAATTGGCAATCACCTCACAATATAATAGTGAATGTTTGGCCCCTTTGAAATGTTAGTCTTGATTTAAAAAAATGAAAATATTTTTTTCGAAAAGATCAAAAAATTTCACGAATGTCTCATATTTCAACATTGCAAATTGGACCATTAGTTGCTGAGTTATCGACATTAGAAAATGGTGGTTTTTTCGAGTGAGACTTAGAAAACATAAATTTTCCTGTTTTTAAACCTTTGCTAGCAATATCTCAGCAACTAAGGGTCGTATCAAGAATGTTAAAAAAGCAAAATATAGAGAATTTTCTCAGCTTTTCAAAAATATTTTATTTCAGAAGTGGGCAAACAAAACGGTTCCGTGTTCGAACCGGTTGTTGCGTTTGAAACGGAATTTGTATACGATTCTAATTAGATTCCGTTTCAGAATTCGGATTGATTTGACTGGGCATGAGCACTAATTTAAAAAAAATGAATAACTGCGACTATTTTCAAAAAAAAAAAAATACCTGAAAATGGCTATAACTTGAAAATGGTTCACTTTATCAAAATTTCACTAAAGTACTTTTTGATTGCAAATTCGATTTTACATCGAAAAGTGAAGTTGAAACTTTTGCGACCAATATATCGATTTTTTGAAAAAATCAGTATTGATTCGAAAATTCATAACTCGGTCAAAGATTTTTTGCACAACCTGGAAATTTCTGAAAAGTTGGCATTTAATGTCCCCTAAAACATATCAAAAAATTAAAAATTTTAAAAATAGTATTTTTTTTTGCAAATCAATTTAGGAGCGAGTCCACGAACAGGGCATACCCCTTTGTATGGGACGTCGTTTGGACCTCACCAATCTGCCTGAAATTTTCAGGGGTTGTTTGTACATATGAAACTAGCATCTGGCCAAAATATGAGCACTCTAGGTCAACGGGAAGTGGGGCAAATCGGGACACAATGTTTGAAGGTTCAAAAACGTCAAAAATCTTAAAAAGGCTATAACTTAGGCAAAATTCAATTTAATTTCAAAATTCAAAATGCATCTGAAAGGGCTTAAAAAATGCAACAAAATGCAGGGTAGAGCATCCCAATTGGTTAAATCTAAAGGGAGTTATTGGCATTTTAGTGAAAAAATAGCATAATTTTCAAACTCAAATAAAAAAGTGTTCCATCCAGATATCAACTCGGTTCGACCTGCAGCTTGTAGGGAACATCTGGGACTACCATCTGAGACTAAGAACGCTTTGGGTAAGGCAGTTTAACATATTAAATAGACACTTTTACTTTTAGTGAATTTTTTGGTTGTAATTTTTTGCTCGGGGGACCCCTTAGATCAAATTTTCCGATGATAATTTTGTCATATTCGTGTTCCTGAGACAATTTCACAATAGAAACATGCATAAAAATGTTTATTTTCATCCATTTTAACCCTTTAAAAAATGAAAGTTAAAAAAAAATCTTCGATTCACATTTATTGAAAATCAAGTTCGTTTCCAAGGATACTAGATGACACCAGAAAAAAAGCAGCTTCTTAATTTTTTTTACTTTCATTTTTTAAAGGGTTAAAATGGATGAAAATAAACATTTTTGTGTATGTTTCTATTGTGAAATTGTCTCAGGAACACAAATATGACAAAATTATCATCGGAAAATTTGATCTAAGGGGTCCCCCGAGCAAAAAATTACAACCAAAAAATTCACTAAAAGTAAAAGTGTCTATTTAATATGTTAAACTGCCTTACCCAAAGCGTTCTCAGTCTCAGATGGTAGTCCCAGATGTCCCCTACAAGCTGCAGGTCGAACCGAGTTGATATCTGGATGGAACACTTTTTTATTTGAGTTTGAAAATTATGCTATTTTTTCACTAAAATGCCAATAACTCCCTTTAGATTTCACCAATTGGGATGCTCTATCCTGCATTTTGTTGCATTTTTTTAAGCCCTTTCAGATGCATTTTGAATTTTGAAATTAAATTGAATTTTGCCTAAGTTATAGCCTTTTTAAGATTTTTGACGTTTTTGAACCTTCAAACATTGTGTCCCGATTTGCCCCACTTCCCGTTGACCTAGAGTGCTCATATTTTGGCCAGATGCTAGTTTCATATGTACAAACAACCCCTGAAAATTTCAGGCAGATTGGTGAGGTCGATGCGAGATGGGTATGCTTTGCTCGTGGACTCGCTCTTAACAAAAAGTGTAATTAAAAATCACCAATGTTTTCACCGTGTATCATTTTTTTATTCAGTGTAGTCCTTATCCATACCAACAACTTTGCCCAAGACACCGAATCGATCAAAAATTCCTTCAAAAGATACAGATTTTTGAATTTTCATACATCATTTTTGTATAGACAGCTGCCAAATTGGTATGGAAAATTATGAGCATGAGCATGAGCATGAGAGACCACCCATGGTTGTTCTTCTCCGTTGCTGAACAGGACCGTAATATCCTATCAATACAACCGACCATACGCTTAAACGATCTAAAGGTGTTTCCCTTATCAACAGCATGTATGAATGCGCTGAAATGATAAAACATCAAGATCATTAGAACTAGATCTGGAGCAAATAGGTAACAGTCGTTGGCCACCAACGGCGCCCGCCATGTCAGTTTGTAGATCTCGGGGGATTGGGACGGGAATGTTAGTTAGCACAGGTTGCAAAAGGTGAGTTCTATACGATATCCTTTTTTTTCAGTTTATGGTCGGATGATACGTAAAAAGATATAAATTTTCAAATTTTCTAAAGTAAACAAAACACCTTTTAAGACATCACCGGTCCATTTCAATTCAAATTTTAGCAATGTAATCATAATTTCTTCACCAACTTTTTGATGATATTTAGAATCAAATATCATTTGTTTAACACAGATGATGAAATTCAGCTGAATCTCTCTAAGCAGAAGTAAAATTTTTTTTATGATAAAACATAATGATATCCTGATATGATAGACCTATCCACTACAAAACCTCGCATAGCTTCGCTGTCCATCTCGTCAATCCAGACGAGATATGTAAACATACTCGCTTCCCCTAGAACATCGGTCCAAAACAACGATATGGTCCAGCTGATGCTGACGGTACACAACTCCAACGACTTATTGCCAAAGCTGGGTGAAACTGGCTTAAAGCTATGTCTGGCCGGCTCTCGACTTGGCTGGCGTTATAACGGTCCCCGGATAATCTACATAATTGCAGCGCGCGCGCCGCGCCGAACTCGGTTCCCTTTGGCCGCACTCGCGCTTCCTCGCGATGCTAGAACATTCCAGGTCTTTCCCAAGTTCTGGAAGATGTTTGCGGGTGTGCGCGCGCGACTGACTGACACTGGCGACGACCGGCACGAACGCTGCTGTGATTATGATTTAGACACGCTGCTGCTGCTGATGCTGCCAGGGCTCTTGGGTGGGAGACCCTTGGTGGAGACTATGCTTGAGATCTGCTAGAACCGGGAACACCCGACAGGCAAAGTTGGGTGGTTATGTTAAAGTGCTCCTCAGCACCGATATGTTCGGTATGTGGAAGTGAGGGCTGTGCTTTCGCCTCGCGGAGAGATGACAGGGTGGTGACTAAATTGGATGAAAAAACAAAATAATGTCATGTAAATTGCATTAATAATTTGACAATTCAGCAAAGAATAACTAACTCAAAAAGACCTAACAACTCCAGAGGTTTTGAAAGTTTTGTTTTACTTGTTGGGTGTTTTTTTTAAACACCTTGATAGCAGACAATACAAATTTTGTTTAATCACATGTAATTTTATCACAGTGTAAGTAATTTTACAAAGCCTTATTAGTTAAGTAATTTCGTCCGATTCCCGATGCAATTAAAGATGCGAAATATTAGAATAGCATTTAAAACAACGGTTCAACCTTGAGTTCAACTTAATATTATGTAGCCTTAACATTAAAAAATAGAAACATTTGGCCAATTGTTTTCAGCACTGAATATTGTTGAGGTAGATATTCCAATATAAATTTATATCAGACAGAATTGTGCAAACACGAGATAGAAACCGGTAATCCTAGGTGTTGAGAATCACGTGACTGAAAGAATAGCAGTTTTAACAACCATGACTAACATTTCAAAAGGGCTGAAAATTCGATACTACGTCCTTTTGGAATGTATGTCTTGATTTAAAAAAAATGTTACAAATTAATCAAACAAACATTTTTAAGAATGATTCGTTTTTTTTAAGTTCAAAATAAGAATATTATTTTCCATGATTTGTAAATTGAGTGCTGATTGGACACCAAAAAATCATAGAATATGAGAATTATAGACCATAAAGTCTGAATTGGTCGCAGTGGTTTCAAGGCTCTACAAAAAAAAAAAGTCTGACTTGGAAGCTACGATGATTTTAGAAATCTCAATGACTGAGGATTAGAAGAATAATTTTAGATCTGGTTTTGTGTAAATCCTTCAGGGATGGAATCATCGCATAAAAATCATTTTCGCTTGCGAACGTTTTTCACCCGCGAAGAGAGAGTAGGTGAATCACGCAAAAGAAAATCGCTCCCGAACTACTCGAATAAATTCAATCAGTTGAAGATTTTTGGTGATTTTCCTTGTTAGTACCGCTTAAAATTATTTATTTCGTTTTGTTTACACACATTGTCCATCTACAAAACGTGACAGATTTTTTTTCGACGTGTGACGTTACACCTGCAAATGTAGCAGTGAAATAGATGATCCATCGAATAATCAAGATGATGATTTTTTAAGTTTCCTTTTATCGATCTTTCGTGCTCGAAAGAAGAGAGTTCCTTTTCGGTTCTCGAGCGTCGAATGATTTTCTTTTGATGATGATTCTTTCATCGCTGAAATCTTTATAATTTGTTTTCGATATTAGTTTTCAAACAAATTTTAATGCATGCATATTTTTATGAAATAAATGCTTTGAAACATCGACATGAAAATTTGAGAGCTTGACATTTGAATATTTTTATGATTGATTTTATTGTCGTATTTCATAAAAAGCGATGAAACAAGTTTCAATTATATCGAGTTGTTGCTATCAATGTAAATTTTTCATAAATAATGCTATCGAATTAAAATTTAGTCCTTTTTCAATTTATTAATATAAAATTCGATTTAAGAAAAGTATGTTCAAGCACATTTCTTACTAAGAGTGCAGTTTTGCTGCATTGCTTTCTTGAAATATTTTGAATTTATTTAAGTAAATGACAACTTTCCATTTTTGGATCGGTTTTCGAACAATTTTTGAGTTAACAATTTCAAAAATGCTTTGGATTGTTCATCTGCATGTCCTTTGAATTGTTGTTACTGAAAAACAATGAAATTTTGATTAGTTTTAGAGAAAAAAAAAAGTTTTACTTCCACAAATTCGTAAAACCTTTTAAAGAATATTAAAATTTGTTGACGTTTTACAAATTTTCTGATTTGTTATCCAAAAACCTTTTTTTTAATAAAAAATCATAACTTAACGTACGTAGTTCAATATATTCTAAACATTTCACAACGATTTTACGAGCTTCCGACTTTTTTTTCAATGGAAATTTAAACAACAATATTTTTTTTGCCACAGGTTTAAAAAAGTTGAAGAAAGAAGGACTAAAATTTCAAATGAAATTAGTAATAGCCTAATATTGAAACCCAGTTATGCTTAAAATAAGTATATCCAAAAGTTTTGTATCCTCTATTTAATATAGAGTCCATAAGCTCCTTGTAAATTTTAAAATACAACGATAAAAGGCATGTCAGAGAACCACTTTTCGTATTTTTTTTATGAACATATTGTCAAGTCGACATTTTGCGGTGCATAAGCTATAGTCCCATTGGAAAGAGCTGTCAATGTCATGTAAGTCACTTTCTGTCAAAGAAGGCTACGACTTTTTGAAAATTAATTTAATCATCCATTGTAAACTTTTCTGCAACGTGATTAAGTCACTGATCAACGTACTAATAAAAAAAGCTTTATCGTTGTGTGTAATAAAATCAGCAATAATAAATCAGCAAAACTAAATTCAAACGTAGGAACCATCCATAAACCACGTGGACACTTTTTTGGGAATCTGCTACCCCCCCCCCCCCCCTCGTTTACAATTGTCCATACAAAAAAAACCTAAAGTGTCCACGTGGTTTATGGATGGCCCCGTATTATTAAAAACCATAACTTTTATTTGAAAACTTGTACAATCGAATTAACAAATAAACTTTTGTTAATGGTATGCTTCATCATTATTTCAAAGCAATTCGCCTTGGTGCATAATTGAACATTTAATCTAATTTTTAATGAAAAACATTTACCCCTGAAATTCACAAATGTGGAACACGAGCATATTTGTTTTTTTTTTTTGGTCGGACACAGTATGTATTTTGATGTAGTTTGCGAGCATTTCTAGTACAATAAATTGTATTAAAAATATACCCAATTTACACTATTTTTTGTAAGTTTTTGTAAGTTCTTTTCCAAGTTCTTCTGGAATGCTTTCTTCGGACTGGCTGGCTGTGAAATGGAGGGGTGACGGCTTTAAAAAGCACTTAAAATTGGTGAAGACAATATAGTTATGTTGTCTTTTACAAGATTTTTTACAAATTATCTCAAAAGTATTCCAAGCTTTCAATTTCATGTTTTTATTTTTTAGATTTGAAAGGTAGAGTTGCCAGCCTGTAAAGATTCTTCCCAGATCTTTTCTGAAGAGCGAAAAAAAAATCTCTGCTCAAAGAAAGCAAAAGACCTGAAAAGTTTGTGTGTGTGTGCTCGCAGAGGGGGTTCATTGAACGTATGTCAAGAAGCGTTTATTTAATTTGCAGTTTCTGCCCTCCGCGTGCACGATAATGGCGGGAAGATTGTTTATCACCTAATCTGGTTATATGCTTTGGCTGGAACTTCCCTCTGAACCTCTGCTGATGGGGATGCTGCTGCTGCCGCGAAAGGAAGATCCCCTGGCTGATGGTTGATGGAGGTCCATAATTGGTGGGGCAAGATTTTGACGCCTGAAAAATGTAAAGTAGTAAGTAACAAACTTGAGGCGCGGCAAGATTACCATGCATTCTCTCTTCTCGCCACCATGACAGATGGTTCTGGGCCGTGAAGTTTTAACGCGCTGTTGAGGTAATGTTGATGCACAAAGATATCACACACCGTACGGGACTTAACGGGATTTGAGGTTGGGCTGGGCTGAGGATCGGCAGAAGTTGTAGTACACAGACTGATTACTTGATCACTGATTGATTGCTGCCGGAGGCGTTGAATGGTTGAGGTTGGCGGGGTTCGGGATTCTCGTTGGAATAGCCAAGGGAAGGTACCACTACGTCACATCACATGGGATATCGAAATCTATGGCCACCAAGTGAAAGCGAGGTAGCGGCGTTTCCCCATGACCGAGTTTGGGCACTGGAGTGGAGTTGAGAAGTATGGAAATTTGGAGAACCTGAAATATATTGAAGAAAATTAGTGATTGTATTTTGTCATTGTTTAAGAAGAAATTATGGTTCAGTTACCAGTTAAGTAATTTGATTCTATAACAGGAATACTTATGATAAGATAATTTTTACAGTAAATTTTGTTTTATTTTGTTGTTTAGGAAAAAATATATCTTTAAATCAATCTAATGTCTAAAATAATCAAACACATCAAATAAGCTTTAAATTACTACAAGCTTACATTTGGTATGGGTAATGCCACCTCAATTGCACACAAATAAGTGCAAAATTTAAATTAATATTTTGTGATCAAATTTTGAGGGGCTAATGATACCATACACAAGCAAGAATCTCAATTTTCATACAAATAAGACACCCCGCTCCTTTTTTGGCACCACCACAAAGTTTTGCATTTTTCGTGAAAATTGTGAGCTCAATTTTCAAAACATAAAACATAGAAGGTTGATCCAGGACTCATTTTGAAGAAAATTGGACGTAGAATCGATTAACAGAGTTTATTTTAAATTTAAAAATTGTGTTCAGTATTTGTTGCGCAAATGGAAACTTGATGCAAATTTTCAATATTTTTGTACACAAGAGATTCACCTTAACAGTCGTTCTTCCGAATTTTAACCAAATTTGTTCTTTCTATTCTGAAACTTCTTGGCTCCCGTTAATAACTATCATGTTTTTAAATCAACTATAGCTTGCTTAAACCTTGATGCAAATTTGAGAATTGCCAGCAATACCAACCAAAAACAAAGTTTTGTTAATTTAAAAATTGTGTGACCTCCAAACTAAAAAAAATAAAATTCTACTCTTTTTGAAATGAAATATATCGTTATTAAAAAAAACAGACATTACAAAAACTTTCTCAATTTAAATTATTTTTGTTAAAAGAATAAATGAATTATTCGTAAACTGATTCTTTATCTAAAAATATTCTTTTTTATGGTTTTTTTAAATGCACACTTCATTACAAAAAAAATATTTTTCAGGTCTCTGAGAAACAATTCTTCTATTTTTAAAAGGTTCAGTAATGCAAATTTCCAGTTTCTGCATCTTGGGTGTTTTTGAATTAACCTTGAGTCAGGGGTATTAAAAAACACCCAAAAAGCAAAAACTAAAAATTTTGTTTATCGGACATTTTCAAAAAAAAAAAAAAAAAGAGATTCAGATGTGTATAATTTCAAAATTTTAAAATCAGGCTCTATTTTTAAAAGGTCTACGAATAGTTAATTTGTCTAATTTCATAGCTTAGACCAAATGATTAAATCTCTGAAATATTTTAAAGTAAAAGATCAGAAACCTTACAAAACAAAAAAAAATTACATTGTAATTCAGACTAATGGGGTCCTAATGCCCTATGTATTTTTTTTGTACAACGGTAAAAAAAACGATTAAAAACCATTTCTAATATTTTTTTTATTTTAATGCAACAAAAAATGACAAGACAACATTTTTTCGATGGATCAACTATGGTCCCTTTGGAACTAACTGTCGAGTAGGACCTTTTCTGTCAAGAAGGGCCATGAAGGTAATTTTTTTAAATTGATTTAAAAATCAATTTAAATCCTTTGCGGTCGTACAAAGGGTTATTGTACTCAGAAAAATAAGCTTTATCGTTGTGAACAATAAAATCACAATTTCAAGCTTGATTTTAGGACCCAATTGTAATTTTTTTCAGAGTTGCACTTATTTTAAGAAGTTTTTTTAATGCAAAAATTAAAAGAAATCTAAAATCTATACCTAACTTGAAAACATCACATTTTATTGAACAAAATTAGAGTACTTTTCAATTTCAATTTTGGTATTGCTTTAAAACATAATTTTATATAAGTTTTCAATTATTCCCAAAAAACGTGACTTTTCAAAAAAAAAAAAATATTTCCTATCCCAGATTTTGCACCATGACGCACAATGGCTCAGAAGATTTCTTTTAAATATACATAAAAAAAATCAATTTTGAACATTAAAAAATACGTACTTCGTGAATTCGCTTCGCTTGGTGACGGTGATTTTAAAGAATACGTATTTTGTAATTAAACTGATAAAAAGTTAAATAAAAAAATAGTTTTTTCCGTGGACCGAAAATTCTTAAACCTAACCTACAACTTTACCAAAGACTTAGCGTTAAAAAAATTTTGATCAAAAATTTGCTTTCTCAAGATACAAAACAACATTCAGAAGTCGAAAAATACTTATAATTTACCTAAAATTATCTAAATGTATCTTGATTTTTGTCAGTTAAGAAACGGAAAAGACAGTGATTTTAAAACTAATTTTTGCAACGTTATTTTTGGAAAATTTGAGTACGTCATAAAATTGAGCATCCAACTCTACAACTCTTTGAAAAACGTTTTTAGTTAAAAAAAGAACTCAGATTCGTGATCACGGACCAAAATTATCCCTAGGAGTAAAGTTTCAAAGAAATTGAGGAATAGTCGGTGCAACTGCTAGTGCAGTTAGTGGCAACATATAAACAATTTTTTAACAATATTTACTTATTTCAGAATATTTATAATAAAAGTTAATGTTTTTTAGCCAAGTTTTTGATTATTGGAAATAGTTTCCAAAATTAAAGCGATGTGAATTTAAAGTTTACAGACTTTTGAAATCACAATTCATGTACAACAATATGAATAGCTAAATATTTAGTTGAATCAAGCTAAGACAGACAGATTAATATATCTTAAAGTTTATTGAAAACATATATTACATCGTATTTTACTTAATCTAATTTTCCACCATGAGAAAAAATAACGAGTGAAAAGTAAAATTTATTGTATCGTTGGTTTTTGATTTTTAGACGTCTTTTGTCATTATTTGACTAAAGTTTAAAAAAATGTATAAAAAATGTATTCAATCAAAAAACATAAGCTGCCATTTTCAAGACAGAGTCTCTAGGAATAAAATCATTAGCAAAAAAGTAATAGTTTTGTTTCAACGTTCGAGATCTCTACTCAAATTAGATTAGTTCCAAGCGACTTAAAAAGCTCGCCCTAAACTGGTTCCCGGCTCTAAGATCTCGCAGCAGCCATCGCGCAGCAAGCTCTGACGGGACCATAAAAATGCACTAAACAATTTGAACTATGTGCGAATAATTGGCTTACTGCGATGTCGGTTCTCCAGGTAGGTTACCGGCCAGACCAAGTCAAGGGGGGAGGAGGAAAAAACATAACCTAAAAGAAATAAAAAGATTAATGTCCCACCGACAACAACGGCCAAGCCAAGTCCCAGCTCCATTTACATGAAAATAATGTTCTCACCACATGCCACATGCACAGCCGGTGGGAATAATGCACCGGTGGGACCGACCTGTGGCGCAAAAGTTGGGGAGAGCCCTGCCGGAGGTTGGGTGGAGCTATGCAGAATTCTTTTGGGGGGCTCTGTGTTCTAAAGTGGGGAACTTTAAAATTCTGTGCAGGAAAATACAGACGCTTTTATCAAAAAAATACGAAACTAGCGCCACAGGTGGCGCAAAATTGTACTAAATGACGTTTCGCGTTATCACAGACAAACAGAGGTTCATATGATTATAAAATTATACAAATTTTCGTAAATTTTGACAATCGGCAAACTGATTGACAGCCAACAGTTCCAACCACCCCAACCAAACCCAGACAAATTGTACCAGCAGCTGTCACTCCACACAAGTGAGGGAGGTCAGTTTGCGGGTCGATCGCTGGTTTAAGATATTAGCGACTTTGAGTGGCATGAAGTACTAAACTTGTTCTGTCTAAGGTACAAACCGGCTTTTGTCGTGTACTCCAGGCGGGCAACCACTTTTATGAGCCCGGAAAAAAATGTTTGCGCTAACAACCGCAACACAACAGCGCCAGATTAATTTTCCCGTATTCTAATTTGTTTTTGTCTTAAGTTGTTCACGGGTAGACCTTGCCGACTGGTACTTAAGGGGGTGGCGAATTATATGGCTATCAACCGCTTAAGAACTAGCTAAAACAGACATTTCGGATTGTTTTTGTACCGGAAAGCATGTTTGATGTCATAATCTTCTCAAGCACCCCCTTGCGGTCAATAGTCGAACCCACCGCGATCCAAGCAACCTGTCGAACGAATCACGATCAATAACCCTCGCGCCATACCTTTCACAAACGGCCTACTAAGCTCGCTCGCTGGTGATCATCTTCTGCCCGGTCACACAGCGATTCAAGGACATGAGCCTACTGTGATCCAAGCCGCGCGAAAACGCTACTCGACCGTCACCTTCAGCGGCGGCCAAAAATGGTCGACCGACACGCGGGATTAGCCGCGCACTTCACGGAGATCTTCAGACCCCGCGGAGTTTGAAGTGGCTCGCTGCAGTGTGATCTCGAATAATCATCTTCATTGTTTGCGATGTGTGGAGTTCGGAGAACTTGCGTGCACAGATAAATAGACCACCTTTTGCAATTCTTAAAATTAGTTATTTTTGTACTAAATATTTTTAAAAATTAGTACTTAAAACAAGTGTTTTTCTAAATTTCTGATAAATTAATTGAAAAAATCACATCTAACTAGTCTATGCCCCGCTAAAAACTTGTCCATCGTCATACCTCTAGTTTGATGCATGAGAGTTGGGGCATGGTTGGTGGGCAAAAAAGATCAAATCTCGTGAAGCTGTTCCCATCAATTCAAAACCGTCAATCACCTTCCGAAATGGCCGCTCCGCGACCGGTTGAAGTCGTCGACACGACGAGTTCGACACCTTTGTACCGCGGAGCGGGAAGATGATCGGTGTGTTCGGAGCAGAATATTACCAGATGGACTATCTGATGGGAGGAAAATGGAGGAATTTGGCAAGTTTTTTTTTTTTTTAAAAAAGTATTATCAATTTATTTTTGAGGTGACGGGTGTTAGAGCTTAATAAATGTTGTTTTAGGTCTATAATTCAACATTTCTTTAATTTTCAAAATTCGAGTTGTGCGAGTTCTAGCAAATTCTCAAAGAAGGAAAATTTTAAGTCCATTTCTGTGTGTGTGTGTGTGTGTGTGTGTGTGTGTGTGTGTGTGTGTGTGTGGTCCAATCCAATACCCGCTAACCGGTAGCGAAATTATGGGAAAGTATAATTTGTATCAGACTGTGTATATGTCGAATGCTGATACAGCTTATCTCAGTCCCGGATATTAGGTGGTGATAGCCCTCGCACTGCTTCCAACGACCCGTTTCAGAATGACAGAGCTCCTTGCGGTCCAATTCCGAGGTCGCTGGGCATTGTTCGGCCCCGCCTAAACATAGAAGCAAGCATCTGAAGGAAACTCGATCTATATTTAGACTTCCAATCCCCTCAGGCAAATCAGGGATCAGCGTGTATTTAATATGAGAAGATAACATGTTTCAACACTACGGATCAATTCACTGCTAGAGTGTAAACCTTCTGATGGCCGACTACTTAACGTCCCAGACCACCAATCCAAAGGTGTGAGTTCGAATCCCACCTGATTCATTTTAGTTTTTATTCATATTCAAATTCCTGATTCCAAATTTCAAAGGTACCGACCGGGATTTGATCCCTGAAACTTCTGCTTGGGAGGCAGAAGCCGTAACCATTAAGCCACGGAGCCGGTTGAGTGGGACGTGGTTCTCTGTATGGCTTTTTGCGAGATGGGAGCAGAGGACAACAGTCATCTCAACGTTTCCACTTTTCCCGGGCTTACGACCGGCAGTTCCAGTTCACGATGATTTCCCTTCATATGTTAAAACCACTTATGATTTTGGCACATATTCCGTTTGTCAGCGTTTAGTGTCATTACTGGCGGGAAAAATCTACGTGGAATCAGCTGTGCAGACCTCATGTGTGACAAGGAAAATTTTAAGTTTTAAGTCCATTTCTGGTATCAATATTCAATTTATTTGTACTTAGGCATAACTGGCAAGATTGTTTGCATAGGTTCTCAAAACTGAATGAGATTTAGATGATTTTTGGAACAGTCTACACAGAAAAAAAAATGATCGGAATATTCATCAGAAAATGGTGACAGATTTTGTTTCAAAAAAAAAAATTAATAATACATCAGAAAATTATTAATTTTCATCAGTTTGTAGTGAATATTCATCAGGTTCACATTTTTACACATTTTTCAGGTAATATTACTCAAAAAAGAGGTATTAAACCTACCAAATTTTCATCCAAACCCTATTGATCGATGGATATTTGATACCATTCATTGGCTTTCTGAGATTGTCAGTGAACTATCGCGATGGGTATTTTGATGAAAATGCGTATTTTTGGAAAATTTACTGTATATTTTAAATAATCTCAATGTTTTAATGTTAACGAACACGTAAGAAAGAAGTGTTTGTTCAAATATTTCAAGATTATTGCATTTTGCTTTCAAAAAGATATTTGGTGATAAAAATTTCAATGAAAAATATTGGGGTCAATATTGTGGAAAGTAATATGTCTCATATTTAATTGTTTACTTGAATTAAACAGATTTTTTATTTCAAGGTTTGGTTTGAAAATTAAAAAAAAAAAATGTGTTTTTATCTATGGGTAATTCTCCGCCAACTCACACAGCAGTTGCCCCGAATCACGAATCCGAGGTCCGTTTTTTGATATCTCGTGACGAAGGGGTGGTACGACCCCTTCCATTTTTGAACATGCGAAAAAGAGGTGTTTTTCAATAATTTGCAGCCTGAAACGGTGATGAGATAGAAATTTGGTGTCAAAGGGACTTTTATGTAAAATTGTACGCCCGATTTGATGGCGTACTCAGAATTCTGATAAAACGTATTTTTCATCGAAAAAAACTTTTTTTTTAATCTCTGCCATTTTCCGTGACTCAACTGTAAACATTTTTGGAACATGTCATTTTATGGAAAATTTAATGTACTTTTCGAATCTACATTGACCTAGAAGGGTCATTTTTTCATCTAGAACAAAAAATTTCTCATTTTAAAATTTCGTGTTTTTTCTAACTTTGCAGGGTTATTTTATAGAGTGTGATAATGCTCTACAAAGTTGTAGAGCAGACAATTACAAAAAAATGGTTTATAAACATAAGGGGTTTGCTTGTAAACATCACGAGTTAACGCGATTTCACGATTTTTTTTTGATTTATAAAAAACGGACCACGGATTCGTGGTCAGGGACAAAAGTTACCCCTTAGGACAAAGTTTCACGCAAATCGAAGAGGGGTCGGGGCAACTTTTTCGGATTCCGTGTGAGTTGGTAGAGAATTACCCAGATCAAATTCCAAAGTTAACAAAAATTACTAAAATGATTTTCGAAAGGATGCGAAAACCAAGATACAAGACAAAAGTTGAATTGAGCAACATATATTCATGAAAGTTTAATTGTAAAGGTACAATTTTATACTCAAACTAATGACATTTAAACAAGGACTGTTATTTCAAACAAGTTTATTTCTTTAAATAAATATTTCGTATTGAAATTCCTTCAAATTTAAAAAAAAATCATTGAAATATTAGTTCAACATTAATTTTTCCAGCAAATCCAAACTGTGTGTTCTACCTGGCCAATAATTGATAGTTAAAATAATGAATTGTTATTGAAAAAATCTTTTACAATCAATTGTAAACATTCAAGAATTTAGTTTTTTCATTATTACCAAATTGAATACTTTACTTTTTTTAATTTAAATCTAGATAAAATTTTCAAAAGGTCCTTTTTGAGAATTTTGTGATACTTTTAGTTTTTTTATTAAAAGTTTGCAAAATCTGACGAAGTATTGATAAAAAATCTGGGAACATCTGACAGCCAAAATTTAACAATCCTGAATGGTGAAGGGGAGGAAGGATATGAATCAATTGAAAATTTTGTATTATTCACATGGTTTAACTGATGTTATGGCCCCAAAAATATTAAATTATTGTTCCTTCATGAAAAACACATTCTCATTTGTTTATTTTCAATTAAATTCTTTCATTTAAATCAAAAAGTTGTTCAAAATGGGCTTAAAGAAAAAAAAAGCTGGCAAAATCTGTCAATACTTGCCATAGAGAAGGAAGAATCTTTATTCTGGCTGACACTTGAAAAATCTGGCATTCCCAGATTTATCTGGCCACCTGGCAACCCTGAACTCTACTTCTTTTTAAAAAATACCATCATCAGGGGTGACATTGGGAATGAGGGGTGAGAGATTGGCACGGGTCCCCCACAGACCGTTATTATGAAAAAAAAATTTCCACCCAAACCAATGATTGGACATGGTTTCTGGGACCATTCTGCACCTCTGGGCCGAGTTTCAAAATATTTGCCGGCAGAAATTTCGAATACGGTCAGTTTTAGTATTTTGAGTAGAAATTAAGGAGAAATCACATGTAAAATGCATAGGAAAAGATCAAAGTTTCAATGTTTTAACTCCAAAACGTTACTGGTCATGGTTTTAAATTGTACTAACATGTAGCAGAATGATATAAAAACGATTTACGGCACTGACTTAGCCGGATTAAGCCTAAGTCAAGTGACTTAAGTAGATTATTTACAAGTTTATACCTTTATATTGAAAAAACTTCTGGGAATTTTTAGTCAAAGAAAACTAGACTGCGCAAAAATAACTTAAATTGGGGTGACATTGAGCCAAAGGGGTGACATTGTACCAACAAACGAATAAAGATTGCTTTGATAAGCTTGAGTTTTACGTTTATTTATTTATTTGTAGACGGATTAATTTGGTCTATTTATTTTCCTACAAAACAATTTGATGATATTGCTACGCAAATCTGTTTATTCTGTTTGAATAAAGCCTGTTGATTAAACATTAAATTAACTAGGGGAAATATACCCTTTCTCAGCCTATTTCTATTATCGGCCTATCAACACTTTGATCATGAATTACAGCTTTCATAAAGGGTTTTTGACTGTTCCAAAGTAATAGGTAAATAGTTCAAATAAAAGTGAGCAAGCAACTCTTCATTGTTGATACATCTGAAAATGTTGATTTAATAGCGGAAAACAGCAAAAGTGATGAGAATTGGTTGAATGGCTTAGAGTGATTGAAATGGGCATATTTCCCCTAAAATTAATTTAAAATCTCCTGGAAGTGACAAATTTGAAAAAGATGCGCATATTTTTCAGTTCTGAATCAACTCCTACTGAAATCAAATAAAACAATCAAAATATAAGGGCAACAAATTTTGTGACTTGGCATGTTTGTGACATTGCAATAAGAATAAAATTGTGCCATGCCAAGCTTGTTGAAGGATTGATTTTGTTTTCACATTGGGAAGAAGTAGGTTTTGTTTAGATGAATACATCATTAGTGAACGTTCCTGATGATCAATAATATGTTTAATTGAATTCTAACTATGAGTGTATCAACATTACTTTAATCAATTATAAAATATAATATTTCATGACGATAACTACAATATTGAAAAATAATTGGTTGGTTTGAAATATTAATCCTGTGGGAAGTTGTGTCATTAAACTTTTGTTAATTATAATCATTACACAGGACAACAAAAATATTTTAACATTCAGTTGAGCAACGAAAAAATTGCAGATATTTAAATCTGTTGAAATAAAACATGCAGTGGCCTTAATATAACAAAATTATTATTGGGGATTTCTGTTTTGCTTTTAAAGTTTCATATTATTTTAAATAATTATTAAATAATAATCAATGAACCAATGTTCTTCTTTAAATACATCATGGACTTATCATCTGTTGGCAAATTTATTAAAATTGAAGGTCTCGTGCAGCAATTTCCAAACATCCCCAAACATTGCTCAGAACATTCCCACCATGTTAGGAAACTCCACCACCGCTGCAGCAGCAGTTTAGGAGTAAAAAAAATACAATTAAGAAACACCTCGCCGAAATGGTAGCAAAATTCATTAACCTGCCATTAACATAATGAGATCTTCATAGCGTGCTGATCGCGATAGACTCAAGCCGTTTCATACGGAGGTAGGGTTGGACAATCTTTCAAGGAAGCAGTTTCCAAGCTATCGCGATCGCGGAGGGTTACTAATTAAAAATTCACACCAATTCAGTGTCTAAAGATGATTTCTCAGCCGTTGAAGTTAGAATTGATGAACTTGCTCAACTTCACATGAGAGTGCACACAGTGTCAATGCACTTGACATTGTGACCAACCTCATCACAGGTTTTAAGGTTAGACGAGCTCTTCCAATCACAAAAGCGATCAAGTCGAGATAATTGGAAATCGACGCACACACTTGATCATCAGTATGCAAAATTAGTTTGCGTCCAATCCAAGCAGCCTGAGATGATGAGAGCCCACTAAACAAACAAGCTGAGCCCGTTTGGATGCATTGATTGGGGGGTTGTCCAGGGTTGTTAGTTCGTGCGAGTTACGGTTTTCTTTAGCCGAAATTTCAAAAGAGCTTTTGCATATATTATGCAAAGCTTGTTTTTGTTTAGGTCTTTTGTTAGTCAAGCGAAACGTTCAACCTTGCAGCCAAATTGAAACAAATAAACTAAAACTAATGATGGGTTGACCCTCGGAACAAAATTAGAGTGTAGGCCTCGCCAATGACAGTTGTAGTTCATGCTTAAGCCGCTTGGCGGCGCTCTAAATTTAAATTTTCCTTGCACATTTCCTGACCACATTCGGCTCAATATTCACAGCAAAAAGGTGCTAAAGCAATGCAAAACCCCACATCTAATAAGTAATATGTCTCCCTCATAATCGCCAACCCAACCAGAACTAACTCTTGGAGACAGCACACCGTCATCGTCACTTCCGACAAGCCGGCAAAAGTGTGATGTTGAGTAATGACGCGTTGGAGCCCAGAGTTTGAGCTCAAAAGAGTTGGGCTCAACGCAAAGTGACTAATGTCCCACCCTGCAGGGCTCTCGTATTTTGCGGTTTTCGTCAAGGAAGTGTCGGGGCTTGTTACGGGGCTGATTTGTGGGATGTACAGAAAAACTTACGTTGAGAAATGAGATTGATTTATTGCGCTCCCGTTTTGTAATTATGGTTGAGGTTATGTAAGTTGAGTAATTTTGATTGAAATAGATCTACGCTTTAAATTGATGACAAACTTCAACGTTAATATTTCAAAAAACTTGACGAGCTAAAACTAACAGAATGACAGAAGCACGTGATGAAATTGTAATTGTTGGTTCCGCCTTTATTTTTTTTTTAATACTGAAAAATGTGTCCTTATAACAAACAAACGAAATCCTTGGTTCTGATCATCCACACGGGAAAAAACTTTTAAAACATGATTTTCTTTTATATTTTTATATATTTTTGTATTTTTGTATTTTTGTATTTTTGTATTTTTGTATTTTTGTATTTTTGTATTTTTGTATTTTTGTATTTTTGTATTTTTGTATTTTTGTATTTTTGTATTTTTGTATTTTTGTATTTTTGTATTTTTGTATTTTTGTATTTTTGTATTTTTGTATTTTTGTATTTTTGTATTTTTGTATTTTTGTATTTTTGTATTTTTGTATTTTTGTATTTTTGTATTTTTGTATTTTTGTATTTTTGTATTTTTGTATTTTTGTATTTTTGTATTTTTGTATTTTTGTATTTTTGTATTTTTGTATTTTTGTATTTTTGTATTTTTGTATTTTTGTATTTTTGTATTTTTGTATTTTTGTATTTTTGTATTTTTGTATTTTTGTATTTTTGTATTTTTGTATTTTTGTATTTTTGTATTTTTGTATTTTTGTATTTTTGTATTTTTGTATTTTTGTATTTTTGTATTTTTGTATTTTTGTATTTTTGTATTTTTGTATTTTTGTATTTTTGTATTTTTGTATTTTTGTATTTTTGTATTTTTGTATTTTTGTATTTTGTATTTTTGTATTTTTGTATTTTTGTATTTTTGTATTTTTGTATTTTTGTATTTTTGTATTTTTGTATTTTTGTATTTTTGTATTTTTGTATTTTTGTATTTTTGTATTTTTGTATTTTTGTATTTTTGTATTTTTGTATTTTTGTATTTTTGTATTTTTGTATTTTTTGTATTTTTGTATTTTTGTATTTTTGTATTTTTGTATTTTTGTATTTTTGTATTTTTGTATTTTTGTATTTTTGTATTTTTGTATTTTTGTATTTTTGTATTTTTGTATTTTTGTATTTTTGTATTTTTGTATTTTTGTATTTTTGTATTTTTGTATTTTTGTATTTTTGTATTTTTGTATTTTTGTATTTTTGTATTTTTGTATTTTTGTATTTTTGTATTTTTGTATTTTTGTATTTTTGTATTTTTGTATTTTTGTATTTTTGTATTTTTGTATTTTTGTATTTTTGTATTTTTGTATTTTTGTATTTTTGTATTTTTGTATTTTTGTATTTTTGTATTTTTGTATTTTTGTATTTTTGTGTTTTTGTATTTTTGTATTTTTGTATTTTTGTATTTTTGTATTTTTGTATTTTTGTATTTTTGTATTTTTGTATTTTTGTATTTTTGTATTTTTGTATTTTTGTATTTTTGTATTTTTGTATTTTTGTATTTTTGTATTTTTGTATTTTTGTATTTTTGTATTTTTGTATTTTTGTATTTTTGTATTTTTGTATTTTTGTATTTTTGTATTTTTGTATTTTTGTATTTTTGTATTTTTGTATTTTTGTATTTTTGTATTTTTGTATTTTTGTATTTTTGTATTTTTGTATTTTTGTATTTTTGTATTTTTGTATTTTTGTATTTTTGTATTTTTGTATTTTTGTATTTTTGTATTTTTGTATTTTTGTATTTTTGTATTTTTGTATTTTTGTATTTTTGTATTTTTGTATTTTTGTATTTTTGTATTTTTGTATTTTTGTATTTTGTGTTGTTTGTATTTGTTGTGGTGTGTTTGGTATTTTTGTGTTGGTGTTTTGTTTTGTATTTTGGTGTTTGTTGTTGTTGTTTTGTTGTTTGGTTTTGTTGGGTTTGGTGTTGTTGGTTTTGGTTGTTTGGTGTGTGGTTTGTGGTGGGTGGGTTGTTGGTGTTGTTTGTGTTTGGGTTGTTTGTTGTGTTTTTGTGTGTTTGGTTGTGGGGTGTGGTGGTTGTGGTTGGGGGTTGTGGGTTGGTGGTGTTTGGTGTGGGGTTGGTGGGTTGTGGGTGGTGGGTTGTGGTTTGTTGGTGGGGGTGTGGGGTGGTGGTTGTGGGTGGGGGTGTTGGGGGTGTGGTGTGTTGGGTGTGGGTGGGGGGTGGGGTTTGGGGTGTGTTGGGTGGTGGGTTTGTGGGTTGGGTGGGTTGTTGGTGGGGTGGTGTTGGTTGTGGTGTGGGGGTGTGGTTTGGTTGGGTGTTGTGGGTTGTTTGTTGTTTTGTTTTTGTATTTTTGTATTTTTGTATTTTTGTATTTTTGTATTTTTGTATTTTTGTATTTTTGTATTTTTGTATTTTTGTATTTTTGTATTTTTGTATTTTTGTATTTTTGTATTTTTGTAGTTGTGTATTTTTGTATTTTTGTATTTTTGTAATTTTGTATTTTTGTATTTTTGTATTTTTGTATTTTTGTATTTTTGTATTTTTGTATTTTTGTATTTTTGTATTTTTGTATTTTTGTATTTTTGTATTTTTGTATTTTTGTATTTTTGTATTTTTGTATTTTTGTATTTTTGTGTTTTTGTATTTTTGTATTTTTGTATTTTTGTATTTTTGTATTTTTGTATTTTTGTATTTTTGTATTTTTGTATTTTTGTATTTTTGTATTTTTGTATTTTTGTATTTTTGTATTTTTGTATTTTTGTATTTTTGTATTTTTGTATTTTTGTATTTTTGTATTTTTGTATTTTTGTATTTTTGTATTTTTGTATTTTTGTATTTTTGTATTTTTGTATGTTGGTATTTTTGTATTTTTGTATTTTTGTATTTTTGTATTTTTGTATTTTTGTATTTTTGTATTTTTGTATTTTTGTATTTTTGTATTTTTGTATTTTTGTATTTTTGTATTTTGGTATTTTTGTATTTTTGTGTTGTGGTTGTGGTGTGTTTGGTGGTTTGTGTTGTTTTGTGTGGTTTGTTGTGTGGGTGTTGTTGTGGTGTTGGTGTGTTTGTGTGTTTGTGTTTTTGGGTTTTTGGTGTTTGTTGGTTGTTGTGGTTTTGTGGTTGGTGGGTTGTTGGTGTTGGTGTTTTGTTGGTTTGTATTTGTGTTTTTTGTATTTTTGGTATTTGTTGTGGTTTTGTGTTTGTTGTTGTGTTGGTTGTTGTGGTTGGGGTTTGTGGTGTTGTGGTTTTGTTGTTGTGTTTGTGTGGTTTTGTTGTTTGGTTTGTTGGTGTGTTTGTGTTTTGGGTTGGTGGTATGTTTGTATTGTTGTGTTTTGTGGTGTTTGTGGTTGTTTTGTTTGGTGGTTTGTGTTGTGGTGGTGTTGGGTGGTTTGTGGTGTGTTGGTGTTTGGTGGTTGTGTTGGGGGTGTTTTTGGTGTTGTTGGTTGTTGGTGTTTTGGTGTGTTTGTGTTTTGGTTGTGGTTGTGGTGGTTGTTGTGGGTTGTGGTTGGTGTTGGGGGGTTTGGTGTGGGTGTTGTGGGTGGGTTGGGTGTTGTGGTTTGGTTGGGTGTGTGGGGTGGTGGGGTTGGGGTGGTTGGGGTTGGGTGGGGTGGGGGTTGTGGGGTGTGGGGTGTGGTGGTGGGTGTTGTGGGTTGGGGGTGGTGGGGGGTGGGTGGGTTGGTGGGGTGGTGGGGGTGGGGGGTGGGGGGGGGTTGGGGTGGGGGTGGTGGGGGTGGGGGTGGGGGGGTGGTGGGGTGGGGGGTGGGGGTGGGGGGGTGGGGGGGTGGGGGTGGGGGGTGGGGTGGTGGGTGGGTGTGGGTGGTGGGGTGGGTGGGTGGGGGTGGGGGTGGGGGGTGGTGGGGGTGGGGGGTGGGGGTGGGGGGTGGGGGGTGGGGGGGTGGGGGGTGGGGTGGGGGGGTGGGGGGTGGGGTGGTGGGTGGGGGTGTGGGTGTGGGTGGTGGGGTGTGGGGTGGGTGGTTGTGGTGGGGTGTGTTTGGTTGGTGGTTGTTGTGGGTGTGTTGTGTGGTGTTGGGTGGGTGTTGGGTGGGTGGGGTGTTGGGTTGGTGTGGGTTGTGTTGGTTTTTGTTTTGGTGTTGTTGGTTGTGGTGTTGTGGTGGTTGGGTTTTTGGTTGTTGTGTTTTTTTGGTGTTGTTGGTTGTTGGTGGTTGTTGTGGGTTGGGGTGGTGGGTTGTTGGTGGGTTGTGTGGTTGTGTGTTGTGTGGTTTGTGTTGTGGGTTGTTGTTTGTTGTGTGTTGTGTTTTTGTTTTTTGTGTTTTTGTTGTTTTTTTTGTGTTTTTGTTGTTTGTTTGTTGTTTTTGGTTTGTGGGTTGGTTGTGTTGTTTTGTTGTTTGTGGTTGTTGTGTTGTGGTTTGGTTGTGGTGTTTTGGTTTTGTGTTGTGGGTTGGGTGTTTTGGTGTGTTGGGTTGTTGGTTGTGGTGTTTTGTGGTTTTGTATTTTTGTATTTTGTTGGTTTGTGTTTTTTGTTTGTTGTGTGTTTGTTTTGTTGTGTTTGGTGGGTTGATTTTGGTTGGTTGTTGGTTTTGTGTTTGTTGTTGTTTTGTGGATTTTTGGTTGTGGTTGTGGGGTGGTTGTTTGTTGTGTTGGTGGTGTGGGTTGGTGGTTTGGTTTTGGGTGTTGGTGTTGTGTTTGTGTTTGTTTTGGTTTGTTGTATTTTTGGATTTGTGGTTTGTGTGTATTTTGTTTTTTGTGTTTTGTAGTTTTGTGATTTGTTTTTTGTTGTTTTGTGTATTTGGTGTATTGTTTGTTTTGTGGTTTTTGTATGTTTTGTATTTTTGTATTTGTGTATTTTTGTATTTTTGTATTTTTGTATTTTTGTATTTTTGTATTTTTGTATTTTTGTATTTTTGTATTTTTGTATTTTTGTATTTTTGTATTTTTGTATTTTTGTATTTTTGTATTGTTGTATTTTTGTATTTTTGTATTTTTGTATTTTTGTATTTTTGTATTTTTGTATTTTTGTATTTTTGTATTTTTGTATTTTTGTATTTTTGTATTTTTGTATTTTTGTATTGTTGTATTGTTGTATTTGGTATGGTGGTGGTTGTTTGTTGGTGTTTGTGGTGTTTGTTTGGTGTATTTGTATTTTTGTATTTTTGTATTTTTGTATTTTTGTATTTTTGTATTTTTGTATTTTTGTATTTTTGTATTTTTGTATTTTTGTATTTTTGTATTTTTGTATTTTTGTATTGTTGTATGTTTGTATTTTTGTATTTTTGTATTTTTGTATTTTTGTATTTTTGTATTTTTGGATTTTTGTATTTTTGTATTTTTGTATTTTTGTATTTTTGTATTTTTGTATTTTTGTATTTTTGTATTTTTGTATTTTTGTATTTTTGTATTTTTGTATTTTTGTATTTTTGTATTTTTGTATTTTTGTATTTTTGTATTTTTGTATTTTTGTATTTTGTATTTTTGTATTTTTGTATTTTTGTATTTTTGTATTTTTGTATTTTTGTATTTTTGTATTTTTGTATTTTTGTATTTTTGTATTTTTGTATTTTTGTATTTTTGTATTTTTGTATTTTTGTATTTTTGTATTTTTGTATTTTTGTATTTTTGTATTTTTGTATTTTTGTATTTTTGTATTTTTGTATTTTTGTATTTTTGTATTTTTGTATTTTTGTATTTTGTATTTTTGTATTTTTGTATTTTTGTATTTTTGTATTTTTGTATTTTTGTATTTTTGTATTTTTGTATTTTTGTATTTTTGTATTTTTGTATTTTTGTATTTTTGTATTTTTGTATTTTTGTATTTTTGTATTTTTGTATTTTTGTATTTTTGTATTTTTGTATTTTTGTATTTTTGTATTTTTGTATTTTTGTATTTTTGTATTTTTGTATTTTTGTATTTTTGTATTTTTGTATTTTTGTATTTTTGTATTTTTGTATTTTTGTATTTTTGTATTTTTGTATTTTTGTATTTTTGTATTTTTGTATTTTTGTATTTTTGTATTTTTGTATTTTTGTATTTTTGTATTTTTGTATTTTTGTATTTTTGTATTTTTGTATTTTTGTATTTTTGTATTTTTGTATTTTTGTATTTTTGTATTTTTGTATTTTTGTATTTTTGTATTTTTGTATTTTTGTATTTTTGTATTTTTGTATTTTTGTATTTTTGTATTTTGTATTTTTGTATTTTTGTATTTTTGTATTTTTGTATTTTTGTATTTTTGTATTTTTGTATTTTTGTATTTTTGTATTTTTGTATTTTTGTATTTTTGTATTTTTGTATTTTTGTATTTTTGTATTTTTGTATTTTTGTATTTTTGTATTTTTGTATTTTTGTATTTTTGTATTTTTGTATTTTTGTATTTTTGTATTTTTGTATTTTTGTATTTTTGTATTTTTGTATTTTTGTATTTTTGTATTTTTGTATTTTTGTATTTTTGTATTTTTGTATTTTTGTATTTTTGTATTTTTGTATTTTTGTATTTTTGTATTTTTGTATTTTTGTATTTTTGTATTTTTGTATTTTTGTATTTTTGTATTTTTGTATTTTTGTATTTTTGTATTTTTGTATTTTTGTATTTTTGTATTTTTGTATTTTTGTATTTTTGTATTTTTGTATTTTTGTATTTTTGTATTTTTGTATTTTGTTTTTGTATTTTTGTATTTTTGTATTTTTGTATTTTTGTATTTTTGTATTTTTGTATTTTTGTATTTTTGTATTTTTGTATTTTTGTATTTTTGTATTTTTGTATTTTTGTATTTTTGTATTTTTGTATTTTTGTATTTTTGTATTTTTGTATTTTTGTATTTTTGTATTTTTGTATTTTTGTATTTTTGTATTTTTGTATTTTTGTATTTTTGTATTTTTGTATTTTTGTATTTTTGTATTTTTGTATTTTTGTATTTTTGTATTTTTGTATTTTTGTATTTTTGTATTTTTGTATTTTTGTATTTTTGTATTTTTGTATTTTTGTATTTTTGTATTTTTGTATTTTGTATTTTTGTATTTTTGTATTTTTGTATTTTTGTATTTTTGTATTTTTGTATTTTTGTATTTTTGTATTTTTGTATTTTTGTATTTTTGTATTTTTGTATTTTTGTATTTTTGTATTTTTGTATTTTTGTATTTTTGTATTTTTGTATTTTTGTATTTTTGTATTTTGGTTTTTAGATTTGATCGTTTTGGAATGTCAACTTAAGGGATACCTCGCCGTGGAGACAAATCTTGTCAAGTCCTGAGTCCACAAGATGCCTCCAAAAAGATAGTTCACGGAACTAGACTAGTGGGGAAGAATGGTGCAATTTGTGCAAAACTTTCGCTGGAAATTGGATCCGACGGAAGAAAGCAGGGCACACGTTTGCTCTGGAGTCTGCTGCAGTCTTGTACGCGATGCAGCAGGAAAGAAGTTGGCTCTCGCACACATGAGCTTGACGAAGAACTTTAGGCGAAATGATATACAAACAAAAAAGGGCCAAGAATTGTGCAGGGGGTGAACAAATTGCGACTGTCGTCGAGACTCTTTATTTATTGTTTGCCATTTCAAAACAAATGCAATTTAAAGAATTAGTTCGAGAATGGGTTGCCAGATTATTTGGGGAAAAAACAGAAGTGTTGCCAGATCTTGGGAATTTTAAACAATTTGAAATTCTAAGGTTGTCATCCAACCAATAATCATGTCATGCTTGCTGGAATTTGCATAATTCCTGCCCAAGTCCAATCGAACCAGAGCAAAACCATCTCAATTGCCTTCATTACCAGGCGCATTCTCCTGTGCCAGCTGGAGGGGCGGAACCTACCTTCATTAATCACTAAACATATATGCATCTCTCAGCGGCGTGTCAATTCGCAACGACGCCGACGTCATTCATCAAACGGATTACCGCTGCAGTATGGGGCTAGTAATGATGAAATCAAACTCGAGGGGCCCATCACTTGGCGGCAAAACAGCCATATTATTAATCCCATTACCACCGCGCGCATGATTATTATTTATCCCGGCAAACCGTCGTCCATTAGACGGAGTAGGCCGTGACGACCGTTGAGGGTTAGGGAGAGCATTTGTCATACATTTTTTGAGAAAGACGTTGTAACACCCCTCGTTTGACAGTTGGTTTTGACAGTTTTCTTGTAAGATTGATATTTTCGGATTAGAAAATAATTTGAATACAATTTTAAAGTAAACTTAAATCAATTTTTGAAAATTTTAACATTCTAAAATCTTAAATCCTCAAATTGTCTAGCAAATCGTTCTATGCAATCTTCATAGCGGATCTTGAAGATGCACTTGAGGGCGCAGCACTGAGCTGTGTGATCTCGAGCATCATCATCACTCGAAACTGTCCAAGTCCGTCATCGTTGACGGGGAAGAGTCATGGCCGCGTAAAGATATCCCGTTTTTTGTTTGCGGGATGGTTGAGGTTTAACCATAGGCCTTATCTGAGATGGAGGCTGGCTGTTGACATAGAAGCTGAAATTATGGTTTTGCATCGGGATAGTTTCGCACGCTGGAGGGTTTACGGGTAGCTCAAGTGACCCATTTTGAGTTCTAATTAATTGATGGTTTCTATGCACGTGGTGAAGTATAATCTGATCAAATGAGAGCAATTGATTATATTTGGATTCGATCGTTACAAATGTGGGTAATTCTCTACCAACTCACACGAAATCGGGAAAAGTTGCCCCGACCCCTCTTCGATTTGCGTGAAATTTTGTCCTAAGGGGTAACTTTTGTCCCTGATCACGAATCCGAGGTCCGTTTTTTGATATCTCGTGACGGAGGGGCAGTACGACCCCTTCCATTTTTGAACATGCGAAAAAAGAGGTGTTTTTCAATAATTTGCAGCCTGAAATGGTGATGAGATAGAAATTTGGTGTTATAGGGACTTTTATGTAAAGTTAGACGCCAGATTTAATGGCGTACTCAGAATTCCGAAAAAACGTATTTTTCATTGAAAAAAACACTGAAAAAGTTTTAAAAATTCTCCTATTTTCCGTTACTTGACTGTAATTTTTTTGAAATATATCATTTTATGGGAAATTTAATGTACTCTTCGAATCTACATTCACCTAGAAAAGTCATTTTTTCATTTAGAACTACAATTTTTATTTTAAAATTTCGTGTTTTTTCTAATTTTGCAGGGTTATTTTTTAGAGTGTAATAATGTTTTAAAAAGTTGTAGAGCAGACAATAACACAAATTTTGATATGTAAACATAAGGGGTTTGCTTATAAACATCACGAGTTATTTCTTCTATTAAAAGACTAGATTCAAAAAGTACATTAAATTTCCCATAAAATGACATGCTCCTAATTTTTTTACAGTCGAGTAACGGTAAATGGGAGAATTTTTCAAACTTTTTTAGTGTTTTTCCGATAAAAAACCCTTTTTTTCGGAATTCTGAGAAGGCCATTAAATCGGGCGTCTAATTTTACATAAAAGTCCCTTCAACACCAAATTTCTATCTCATCACCGTTTCAGGCTACAAATTATTGAAAAACACCTTTTTTTCGCATGTTCAAAAATGAAAGGGGTCGTACCGCCCCTCCGTCAGGAGATATCAAAATCAAGGACAAAAGGTAACCCTTAGGACATTTTTTTACGCAAATCGAAGAGGAGTTGGGGCAACTGCTGTGTGAGTTGGCGGAGAATTACCCATTTAACATACAATCCCTAGAAAATTACATTTCTCATTCCTAAAATAATTCACACCAGACTTGTAACCACCACTCGTGCTCACTAGTTTACCCCAAACTCCTTACAGAAATTTTCCTAGTCTAGCCACATCACCAGTTGAAAGAGCCCTCGAGGAAAATGTTTTTGCCTTTCGCCACCATCCGTGCCAGTACCTGCAGTTGGTGTGGCAAAAGACGAATGTTCCATGATTCCGCCATGCCGGAAGGGAAACGACAAATTGAAAAAAGCAGCAGGAAACTGTAAGTTAATTGATTTCGGCAAATGCAAATATTACTCTCACTATTTAAACAATTTTGTGTGGAATTTGCTCCGAGCAATTATGCACGCTGGAAATCAATTTGTCAAACTTTATCGTTCTAGTTTTTTTAGAAGCTTGGAAGTGTTCAAAATTCGACGATTGCACAATTGTTGCAGATGGACTAGCAAGATATAACCTCGTTCCATCGTTTTGAGAACGAAAATAATAAAAGCGATAAAAGGATAACTCTCTTAATTGGCTGCGATACTCGGCTGCAAACAGTTTCCCAATCTTCGAAGCCGATAAATCCTTATCTCGATAAATTACCCCCCCAAAATCCAAGTCCAGAAAGCCCAAACAAAATTCACGATGGACTTATTCATAAGGCAGTGTGGCGCGTCCTATGAATGCTACGTGCTCATACTAGGACCATAGACAAATGGATGTGACAACTTTGATCGATCATTTTCAGCTGTAACTTTTTAAATATTGCACGTCCCCATGTCTCTGATAAACAAAAAACGAGCAGCCAACAGAATTATTCTGTTCCCCTGATTATACCCTCCCCAAGAGAGAGAGAGTAACTCCTTCCGAAAATCCCAACACCCGAAAATGTTTTCCGCAGCATAAAGCAGCAGCATATTTTCTTCTTCCTTCCCCTTTTCCTTATGGGAAAAAGACCCGACAGAAACTATTTATTTTTGGCACTTTGCCCAAATATCCTGCACACGTACCTTCGTCAGCCCCGGGAGGGAGCGGGAAATTAGTGGGGTAAAAGGGGAAGGGAAAAGGGATTTGTTGGTGGCTACGTGACTTGAAGGGGTCATCCATAAGTCAATTTAACTTTGATTTTGATATTGTAATCAAAACTAACTAAATTTTTTTTTTACAAATTTACCTGTAACTATCCCAAAAATCTTTAAACCTAATTACAATTATTATTGAAGAGTCAGGTTGACCTCCACTGAATAACTTATGTTACAATGTTACCAATATTCATGAACCTATGATTTTTTTTTGTCTTTTCTCGATCTACGATCACAAAATTAATTCCTCGCTTGATAAAAAGTGCAGAAGTAAACGTTATTCAATATATTCTAAGCATTTAAATCAATTGTCAAATCATTCCCTGAAAAATTAAAATTCCAGCAATTTTTTTTTGCTCCCTGATTTTGAGAAAAGAATTGAATGAGGGGACACAAAATGGAAATCTAATTTGCTATTTGACATTTGACTTTTTAAATCATGTCTTTCTTCAAAATTTATAAAAATTTCTAAGAATGTCTTGAAAAAAAAAATAAAAGTGACTTAACATAAAATAAAATGTATTAATGTTTGTGTTTTAAGAGTCGCATTTGACATTTCGATCTTTTTAAACCATGTCTATTTTCAAAAATTTATTGAAATTTCTATAAATGATAATTTTTTAATTAAAATTCAAATTGCAATAACAATTAGATCCAATTAAAATTTCATTCCAAAAATTACAGATTACCTAAAAATTTATCAATTCGAGTAATGTTTAAAAAACTATAAGTTAGTAAAACGTTTTGGGAAATTTTAATTTTCGCTGTAAAAAGTTTTAGCATGAAAAAACGAATTGAAAAACACCGAAAGACTGCCATATAATTTGATGTTTTTATATTTTTTACTTTGGTCGAGGTGAAAAATGAAATTTTAAGTCAATGGAACCCATGACTTGATATTTCAATTCAAATATTTAAATGGCAGAAATAAAAGCCAGCAAAACATTTAGGTCGATGCAAATATTTTCTAAACTTCATGTCCTTTGACTCTAGTCAAAGTAATAAAAAGGGAAAAAAAATAAATAGTGACAGTAGAATTTTAAATACAGGCCATGGTTTTAAACTTTCAATAAAAAAAGTTTTCTTAATGCATAATCCACAAGTATAGTTTTACAATAATTTCAATTTCAAATGAAAAAAAAAAAAAGATTTGACAAAACAAAACTTCAGAAAAAAAAGAAATTAAACAAAATAAGTTTCAACTGGTTAAATCATGCTTAAAATTATTTCAACGCAGGGGAATGCTTTTTGAAATGTTTTTAAGTAACTTGAATGTCTAATTTCATTTATGTTTTAAAGAAAATATTTGCAACGAATAAATGAAAAACATATTTTGAAATACTCTAACTCTAATCGCCGCTTAGCTTAAACAAATTTGTTTCAGTTGTGGTTTGAGAAAAACTAGAAATAAAATTTTCCGTGGTCAAATTTATGTTTATAATAGTGGTTTGAATATCTCACTGCTTGCTTTAAAAAAACTTGGACATCATCTGCTGAACAAAGGCTTTGTTTTCTATCTGCCAAGCCGAGATTCAGGAAACATCTTTTTTTGTTTAACAATAAAATATACTTACTTTTCAAAAAAGCTTCACAAGCGAATCTTGATCATCTAGCAATGAATTAATTACTATGCATGTTATTGTTTCCTCAAATTCAAAATGATTGTGTTGTTTTTAAAATTGAAAATGTGAAAACAGTTAGTTTCAAAATCCATCAAATTTTCATAGAAATTAGTGGTAAAGTTTTTCAAGCTAAATAATAAATTGTTAACGACATGCTTTTTTATCCAAAATTATTTTTAAAAAAATGAGAAGTGTTAATGTAAAAATCTCGAATTGAATTCAAAATATGTTTCGTGCTTGTAAGTTATCTGATAAGAAAAGAATAAGTTTGGGATTAAAAACATTTAATTTATTTTTTCATTTATTGTGACAGTTTTGAAAATAAACACTTTCCAATATCAAAGCCATAAAAAAGGTTTTTTTTTCAAAATTGAAATAAGATCTGAATTTTTCTGCCCTTTTTATTTGAGGTTTGAGTTTTGAATGCGTCTCGCGATTTTCCGAATATAAATGATTTCTCTCAATTATTTTGAAGAAATTTCATGGGAAGTTTTTATATTTTACAAACTTTGTAAAATACAAATACTACCTCGTTTTGCGGTAGCAGCCCCAGCAAAAGCCATGAATAGTTTCCATTGTGATTAAAAAATACGTTCTTTAAAAACAACCCCACATGAACTTCCCAAAGGGGGACGTTTCGTTTCTGTTACCGTTGAAATGGCCCACAGCCTCTGAGGTATGGATCAGCCGAATTGGCACGTTCACGTGGTAACTTATGTCGCCGAGAAAGGGGCGGAAGGAGAAGGAACGGGGTTTTCCTACCGGGGAAGGAAGAAAATTCTGCAAACGATTTTTATTCACACCACATTGCCCACACACACATATTACAAACATAAACAAACACACGAAGCTTTGCTGGTTGCGGCGGATGTAAATATTGATGTCGGTTGGCGGAAAAAGGGCTCGTCTCTAAGCCTACTAAGGTGCCATCTGGTGCCGGGTCGTATTGATTCGCCAAATAGATGGTCTTCCACCAAAAGTAACCCAAAATTCAGGTCAAATCGATATCCGACTTGTCTTTTGATGCGAGAAAAGAAAACTTCAATTTGGTGCAAGACGGGCCACGGTGTATTTTTTCGAGACCTCAAAGATAAAAAATTCGGTATGTCTGATATTTGGCACCGTGAAAGAAGGGCTCTTTCCCGTCATTTTGCGGGGTATACCGAAATATTTCGTCGGGGGGTCTAGAGCAACTTTTTTTTTGAACATTATTTTTCGATTTTATGGGATATTTGTTCAAAAAAGTCAAAGAAAATCGGTGCATTCATGTTGATATCACTCAAATTTCTTATGAATATGCCTTGGGGACTCTAACCAACTATATTTGACCAATATTTGACCTCCAATAAACAAAAATTCGAACCAAATTTACCAGATTTCTAACATTCTTTGAAATTACTCCAAAATCCATGCTGGCAACCCCGATACGACGGAAAGTAAATCTTTTCTTTTTACAACTTTTCATGAAATTACAGCAACACATTGCCCGAATACACATTTGAGCATTAAACAATGCAAAACATAGATTATTTATTTAATAAGCTGTTTATTACCCAATAGGTTCCGGAAATATTTTTTTCAATCCTCTGCCACATCACACTATTACATTTTAAAACATTCTAGAATCAATCACATTGTAGAAAACAGTTTTCTGAACAAGTTCCATAAAAAAGTTTCAGTTTTAGGTCAATATACGCAGAGATATGCCCAATTTCCTGAAATAAATAGTGCCTTTCTCTAAAATTTCTTAATTTCATTACCTTTCACATGATGGGCACTGCCTGCTAAGATATTTATTTATGATAATAATATTTTATTGAAACATAAAAATTATAACAAGTTTTGACGAAATTCATGAAAATTATTCTATTGCATTCATTACAAAACTCAGTAGGCAAAGCCCATCATGTGAGAGGTAATTAAATTAAGAAATTTTGGAGAAAGGCACTAATTATTTCAGGAAATTGGGCATATCTCTGCGTATATTGACCAAAAACCAGAGGATTGAAAAAAATATTTCTGGAACCTATTGGGTAATAAACAGCTTATTTATTAAATAATCCATGTTTTGCATTGTTTGATGCTCAAATTCGTATCCGGGCAATGTGTTGCTGTATTTTCATGACAAATTGTACAAAGAAAAGATTTATTTTCGGTCGTATCGGGGTTTCCAGCTTGGATTTTGGAGTAATTTCAAAGAATGTTAGAAGTCTGGTAAATTTGGTAAATTTTTTGTTTATTGGAGGTCAAATATTGTTCAAAGGTAGTTGGTAAGAGTCCCCAAGGCATATTCATAAGAAGTTTGAGTGATATCAACATGAATGCACCGATTTTCTTTGACTTTTTTGAACAAATATTCCATAAAATCGAAAAATAATGTTCAAAAAAAAAAGTTGCCCCCCGACGAAATATTTCGGTATACCTCGCAAAATGTCGGGAAAGAGCCCTTCTTTCACGGTGCCAAATATCAGACATACCAAATTTTTTATCATTAGCTTGTTCTAAAAAACACACCGTGGGGCGATTACCGTCCGACAAAAGTAAGTTATTTAAGGGTAATTTCACCCGTTGCACCTTAACGCCATGTGAACCTGTGCGCTTCGCCTTAATCGAACTGTCACGAAAAGTCGTGATCCATTCACGGCGCGGCACGGAGGGTGGTAAAAATCGGGAGAAATCGCTGCCAGCCAAATAGAGCGCGCGCACATTTGGGTTTGAATTGAATGCAATTGAAAAGTGTGAAAGGGGGAAAATATGCAAACCTTAAATTATATGGTTTGGTAATTTTTGACGCGTTTGATTGATTGAGGATTAAAAACAACGATGAGAAAGGTTTGCTAATGGAATCATTACTTCAGGAGAGTTTTGAACTGAGTAGTTATGGATTAAAGTCTTCGTTTGCGACAAGTTTCAAAAGAAAATTAAAAAAAATAATTGGATTACAATTTGTCTTTTGCAAGTTAGTATAAAAAAAGTTAAATAAATTTTACTGTACGTTTCAAAATGTTTTTAACATTTCTATAGTTAAATACCCTGACAAAATGTCTAGATCCAAGTTTATAATCGGTCTATACACAAATGGTTTATAAATATTCGAAAATGAATGGATTGTAAATATTCGAAAATGGATAGATTTTCTGATCGATTTCGTGTCTTCACTAAAGATGTAGGTAATAGATAGAAAGATTCCAAAAAGAGTAACTGTTTAAGAACTACTATTTGTATGTAACTATTTTTTACAAAAAGTTATGATCCCAATATTTATTTATTGAACTGAAAAAGGCATTTTTGAGATAATGAGAAATTTGAAAAAAAGGAATTCAATTGAATATGAAAAAAAACTGTAAAGATTTTCGAAATGTATTTTTAAAAGCAAAATCATTTGCAATTTTTTCGGTAAAACTGATAAACTAAAGACACCACATCGTTCTGAAAATCTGAAAATGATTTTAGAATATTTACATACCATTTCTGAATAAAGCTGTCAAAATTGATGCAAAATGTATTTTTTAGGTCATAAGAAAGATTCCCATCAAGTTTCAGTTAAATAAAAAGATAGTAAACAGAATTTCATAAAATCGACCGATTTTGTAGACAATTGCTTGAAACCTAATATTAACATTAATTAAAGTTAACCAATGACAACAATTAATTAAAAATGTATTTCATAATAAGGTCAAGGGGTGATTTTTCAAAACTAAAAAAAATCTAAATTTCGCGGCATGCCAATTTTAATTAGAATTTCACGGCAATGTCACGGTACTCTAAAAATTTCTCAAAATATACATCAAAATATGTTATTTTGGCACAACTATTAACAGAAAAATGTCTTAAAAGTAGTAGTTCAAAATGCAAAATAAATCCCCCTGCCATAAATTATTTATTTTTGAAAAGTTCTTTCAGATTAATTTTAGGAAATATCGCAAAATTTCCGTCAGTATAATTTATGAGCTGTTTTAATTTCATTGAGATTTAAAAATAACAATTGCTAAAATATCTCCAAAAAGAAACACAATCCTGAACGCCATATTCCTCTAAAGTAGAATCATTAAAAAGAGTTTAGTTAAATTTTGTTTGTTTTCCGACAATTCAGAAAAAGGGAAATTTTAGTATTTTGGCAAAATATTAGTCAATTATCTGCATTTCTAATAATATACTTATGAATAATATTTTCAAAAAAAAAAAAGCTCTAAATCCGACATGTAATTTTTCATTTGGAAATTGCATCCAAAATGTTTGCTAAAAACCTTGAAAACTGTTTGAATCAAAAAATAAAGCTTAAATGCACTGAGAAGCGATTTATTAATTGATTATTTTAAATTTCGCGGCATTTCACGCTATTTATAAAATTTCACGGCCAAGAGCAAATTTCAGGGATAACGTGGCTTCCGCGAAATCGCGAAAAATCACTAGCCTAGTAAATACTGTACACTTGTTCACTTATCAGAAAAAAAAAATATAAATGAGAAAGAAAGCAGTAAGAATATGTAATTTTGTTTTCTTCATTTGAAAACATGCACTTTTAAAATAAATCTGAATCGTTAGTTTTTCGTGTTTTTCCCACGTTTTTGTAAACTGAAATTTAAAGATGCCCGAAATATTAAAATACAATTAATTTATCATGATTATTTACACAACTGATACCTACCTAATTTAGTAATTCTTAAACGAAATTCACAAAAAAAACCTCAACCATATTTTTCACCATGAAAATAATAATGGCTATCTTCTGGTTATAAAGGAACTGGTTATATAGGTTAGTGTAAATTTAGTGTAATGGATTATTTGACGTTGAAATTATTATAAATTGAAGATTTTTTTTAAAAAGATACGTCTAATGTTACATTCTGAGAAATGGTGGCAAAGTTGGGTTTAATTTTTTTTTGATTAATTTACTTGACTTAATTAAGTTGTTTTTTTCAAAACCCTCAAGAGTTAAACAAAACTTAAACACATATGCAAAGTCATATCTGGTTTAAAGACTCAAGTTTTGTAACACTTAAAAAAAAATGATAAACTCACCAAAATCATCAGCATGACTCAATTGCTCCAAATTCAGGAATTTTTACTTTTTCACATGACACTTCCACTATTAATCAACTTTTATTTTTATAAATACTTGGAACACAATCAGTTACTAACAACAATGTTGCACAAGTTACACACAAAGTAACACCCTTAATTCCGCACGAAATTATCTCCACAAGCGCCAAAACTAAACTAAGCTGTCCCCCAGGACAGTCAAGCCCGTCCGTCCCCGATGGCCACCAGAATCGTCAACTGTCGAGACCGTGGCCCAAAAGTGCCTACCGGTGCAGTTAATCCGATCGCGATCCATCGTTCCCTTTCCTTCTAACAAGTGGGACATGCTTTGATAGGGTGATCTTTTTGAGGATCTTTTTGAAAGTTGTCTAAATCAATTCTGGTATGTGGAATTTACAAAAAAAATGCATTAAAAACATTTTGTTTTCAGAATACTGAAAACCATCATCCTGTCAAAAAAACCAAAAAAAAATGCATCACCCTAACACCGATCACTTGGGGACTTCTTCATTTTGATAGACTGGCGACGAACGCGGCTGCGGCATGGCTTCCTGCGATTCCGGAGGGAATGCGATCGCGATTTGAGCGCCCCGAGGACAAATTGTGCTGAATCGGTCAACTGTTGCTCGGCTCAGTTGAAAAACAAACACAAAAAGGCGGGAAGATTATTTTTCCAGCGGCGGTGACGCTCAAGAATTTATGCTTGCAATGGCATAAACATCAATGTTGGTCTGGGTGGTGATAGTGTTTGGTGCTATATGAAAGTGATCCCCGTAGGAATGAAGGTTTTTAATTGAGTGATGGTGTAATTCTTGAGGACTATTTTATGGAAATTTATTTAATGATTTTATAAATAAATGAAGATGATTTCTTTTTTTGGAAAAAGTGGTAACAATTTGAATTTGGCGAAAAAAAGCTTTCTAAACACTAAACCGCCTGACCTGAAAAAGTAGATGGAGGGTTCCATGGCTGAAATAATTAGACTAGATTATTTTGTTTGGTTTTAGCCGAGGATCATAAGAATTGCTATTCTGGTAGTTTTTTTTTTGCCAAAAAAAAACACATTTTCTAAAAATCCTAACTCCGTACTATTATATATTTCTTCGGATTCCCTGGCTTAATTTTAGAAATATGTGAAACAAAATTGTGTAGTTTTACTAACAGGATTCCGAAATGTTTTTTGAAAATAATAACTTTATTTTCCAACGGAACACGCGCAAAAACTGGGCAACGCCAAAAATTTCAAAATGCTTCTTTTTCATTCAAACTGACTTATTGAGTAATTAGAGCCATTTGTATACTTAATTTTATCATTAATGGCTCATATTTGGGTTTTGGTCTGAGGGTTATGTGTTTACAAAAACAATGTAAAATTTTTTTTTTGTTTAACAACTTTTAGAAATCAAAGAAATTCAAATTTCTAATTTCAAGTCTTTGAAAAAACAATACATGATTACAGTTATGCAACGGTAACATTTGTTTATTTTTTATAATTGATTCAAAATGCTGAAATACATTACACAATGCATCCCAATAGTTTTAAAACAGATTTGACAAGTTTTTCAAATGAAAATTATAATTTTCAAGCAGCATTTTTCCCGTCGATTTTTTGAGGAAATTTTTTAAAGTGATGGAATGACATAAACTTGGAATGAAATTTACATTGGCTTAACGTTCCAAAATCTAATGTCAAATTTGAACAACCCAAACACGAAGATGAAACAGTTCCATCATTAGGTAGCAATTATAAACCAACAACGAATAAAAATAGGAAAATTCCAATCAAAGGTTATTTTTAAAATTTCAGTGAAGATTTTATTTTTCATTCAACGAAAATTAAACTATTTAATCTTGAGTTCCAAGAAACAGTTTAGGACGGTAATTGATACACATTATGAGAAATTCGACGCACTCAATTTCTAAAAATGTTCTTGGAAGAAAAGCACCTCTGAATGAAAAACTTCATTTGAGATTGAACCTTGTCCACGATGGTTTTTTGCCAAGTATTGGATCAAATAAATGATTGTTTTGTGTTAATGACTGATTGGAATTTTAAAATTTTGCAATGTTGAATCGTATGATTATTTGTGTATCTTTAGTACTTATTACACCAGTATTGTTCTTAATTTGGTGCCGATTGGTTAAGGAAAGATTTGGTCATCGACCCTTATTAAACATGCTAGTTATTGTAAAATTTAACAGATCGTTTTTTTTAAATATAAATTTATTTCAATTATTAGTTAAAAGTTGGCGATCCCAAACAATGTTACAAAACTTAGTATTATATCCAAAAGTTCTTTTAAGAATTATAAAAAAAACATGTTTATTTAAATATTTATTTACGCAGTCCCACATTCACACCTCGCTCGATTTTTCATTATCACACCCCGAACCGGAAGCGCCACCGGTTCTTGTTTGTCCACAATGTCCAATTAGAGCCATATTTTTTTTTAGATTTCGGGTGTCTCTGCTATTATAATCACCATTCGTTTTTTTTTGCCTTTTCATCGCTCTAGGTGGTGTGATTTACAAGTGGCTTATTATATGTCACTCTTCCAGCTACGAGACAATAATGCAAGGCGTTTTTTCAGACTATTTTTTGCCTCGCAGATTCAAGTCCGGATCGGAGAAGTGATCAGCAAACGCAAACACGATGGCGCTCTTGAGGTGGTTTCTCGAGAGAATTAACACATCTCTCAAAGGTTTAACGACGGCCGAGATGACGGTAATGAGATAGCTATTGCTGCTGCTGCTGTCGATGACTTTGAAAGATTTCAGGCTTAAGCTGGCACCTTTATGTCTTTTGTCGTTAAATAACTGTCAACGTGCCGGAGCACCATTATTGTCTTAAATAATTGAATTTGGTCACGACTTGTTGAGCTAATTTGTCACAACTTCTGTGTTCTGTGCTCCCATTTTAAGTCGGAGGACCTGCTCATGAGTCGTCTCGTCGTCTAAGGAGTTGCTTCCGCCATCGCACGTACGAAATCTTTGCAACGACTCAACCCATTCGAGTGATGGACTTCACTTCTCGATGATGGAACTGTTCCATTTCGATGTCTGGGTTGTTGATCCTTGCGTTTCAAAATGCTTGATTTAAGTTGATGGAAGGAGGTTTTGTGAAGTGTGACGGCTTCTTCCTAGAGGTGGATTTGGATTTAGACCTGTGAGAGTTGTTAGAAATTGAATTGAAAATTTAAAATCTCTGCAGTCTAATTTTTAAACAGTAATAATGAAGCAGACAGACAAAATAAACTGATGATTTTGAAGTGATTCCAAACTTTTATCAGTAGTTAAGCTGCGGAAATGGCTTATCTTTCGAATAAGAATAACTTCGGGTTTTGCTGAACACGAACATGTTCTCAGGAAAGCTTCAATTTATCTGGGAATATTTCATCCAAGAGAGTTATCAGTATGGAATATTTGAAATATTATTGCGGTAATGTAAATAACGGAAAATCAAAAATTTAAATTTGTCTAACTTAGTGTAGCTAACTCTACCCGAGCAGACGAAAATAACGTGGGAATAACATTTGTTGATATTTTAAAATACTAGGCCAATAACATTTTATGTTATTTATAACAAGTTTTGTTATTCGCCGCTATGATTTTTTATTATTGAATTGTTATTATAATAACAGACTAATAACATTTAAAGTTATTCTTTGAACAAATTTTTGTTATTCATTTTGGTTATTTTAACAACTAATCCGTTCATCCCATTAACAGTTGGAGTTATTTTTCCATAACAAAAAGTGTTATTCCAAAGTTGTTTTGGCTTTCAACCAATATCAGACCAATAACATTTTTTTTATGATAACATAAACTGTTATGAAAACTCTTATGCAAAAATGGATTTTGCAAGAATATTCCATAACAGTTTATGTTATCATAACAAAATTTGTTATTGTCATGCCATGAATTTTGTTATTTCCGTCTGCCCGGGTAACTTTGTGTTGCAATTCCCCCGAGAAACGGCTTTTTTTTAATTTAATTTTTTATTTTTTATTTGGTTGAAACTTCTTATGTACTTTTTCTATGATCAATGAAGACATTTTGCATCATTAGGTTGTCCATACAATACTCCACACAATTTTGACAACCTTCCCTAAAAGTACTATTAAAATATGGGTAAATCTCTACCAACTCACACGAAATCGAGAAAAGTTGCCCCGACCCCTCTTCGATTTGTGTGAAACTTTGTCCTAGGGGTAACTTTTGTCCCTGGTCACGAATCCGAGGTCTGTTTTTTGATATCTCGTGACGGAGGGGCGGTACGACCCCTTCCATTTTTGAACATGCGAAAAAAGAGGTGTTTTTCAATAATTTGCAGCCTGAAACGGTGATGAGATAGAAATTTGGTGTCAAAGGGACTTTTATGTAAAATTAGACGCCCGATTTAATGGCATACTCAGAATTCCGAACAAACGTATTTTTCATCAAAAAAAAACACTTAGAAAGTTTTAAAATTTCTCCCATTTTCCGTTAATCGAATGTAAAAAAATGTGGAAAATGCAATTTTTTTGGGAAATTTAATGTACTTTTCGAATCTTCATTGACCCAGAAGGGTAATTTTTTCATTTAGAACAAAATTTTTCATTTTACAATTTCGTGTTTTTTTCTAACTTTGCAGAGTTATTTTTTAGAGTGTAACAATGTTGTATAAAGTTGTAGAGTAGACAATTACAAAAATGTTGATAAATAAACATAAGGGGTTTGCTTATAAACATCACGAGTTATCGCGATTTTACGAAAAAAAGTTTTGAAAAAGTAACTTTTTGCGTTTCTCTTTGTTGCGTCGTCCGTGTCTGTCGCGGCCATGATCGACGACGACCAAAAATCAAACTTTATCTAGAGGATGCATTTTTTTAATTCATTTTGTCACTTGGGAAAAACTGTAGGTATTGTTTAGAACCTTAACAAAAAAACCTATAGCCTAAAAAATATCCACTTTTTAATGGGAAAGTTCTCACAAATAATTGAATTGCGCAATGTTTCCATTTTTGAAAATTCTTATTTTTGAATATGTTTTAGATGACAAAAAAAATCTTTTGGACTTTCGCGCAAATTGGTTTTGCCGATTATAAAAAAAAACGTTCAAAAGGTCAAACTAATGTTTTTTTGACATTTTTAATGTAAAATCATATTATCAATCGAAAAGTACTCAACATAAATTTCGATATCGTGCACTGTTATCAAGTTATAGTCACTTAAAAAATATATAATTTTTGGTAGCGTTACTTCTTTTAACCTGAAGAAGTCATTATCAACAAACTAATTTGTAATTTTGTAATATGATTGTTCATTTGTAACGATAGCCTGTTATTGTATACACTTTGCTTATGGTCAAGGAAGTAACGGTAAAGGAAAAAAAAATAATACTTCATCTTCGAATGGGTAAATTTTTAATGTAGAAAACAAGTGTAAGTTTACCTCTAAAAATGTTTTATTTTACCACTTTTCCAGTCAAAATCGAGGTAACATTACATCATAAAAGAAACCTTCCAAAATTACACATTTTTCTACTGTGGATTTAAACCAATTTTCAATGTCTAAAAATGAAAGTTCAGTGAAACTTTCCGATCTCTTCAATATTTTTTTTTCATTTTCAATTCAATGCAGGGATGCCACATGATTTTTTAAAATGTCTGTGAAAAAGTCTGTGTATGTCTGTGCCTTTGTCTAAAATTCAAATATATCAATTTACAGTCATAGAAATCCATCAAAAATTGTGTTTTTAAGCATTTGAAGACTAACGAAATAATTTTCGATTGATATTTTTACAAAATAACAATTTAATGAAGTTTTAAAAAAGTCTGTGCACCTCAAAAAATGTCTGACACGACATGTCTGTGAAACACAGACAAATCTGTGTATCTGGCATCCCAGATTCAATGTCAACATTTGTGTTGTGTTTTGTATGAGTTTTTTTTTTTTCAAATAGAGTCGGATTATACACACTTAGAATCATTTACCGAACTCGGTAAAGTTAACCGAATTCTCAACTGCTGAACAGTTCGGTAAACTGAAAACTACCGAATCCAGCAAAAACATTACGAAATTCGGTAATGAAGTTCATAATTGTTCATCGTACAACCGAAATTCGGTAACATCTTGTTCATATTGACAGATGGTTTATCGATCTAAACTTTACCGATTTTTCATCTATTGAATTCGGAAAAAAAATCTTAGTGTGTATGTTACCTAAAAATATTCGTCTGATTCTCTTTATACAAAACATGTTTTCAAATTTTATTTTGTTCTTTTATTATTTGACAATTTCAAACATTATTATTTTAGATCATTAAACAAGTAAGGGATGATTTAAAAAATAAACTTATTTGTATTCAAGAGAATCAAGAAATTTCACAGAAGTTTCATTTATTTTACAATGAATTTTTGATTAATAGGCTGGAAAGTAAATACAATCTGCTTATACTCTTCTATGTAAAAGAAAAGTTTTGGTGACAATTTTTACTTCCCACAGAATTTTAGAGATAATTTTGTAGTTGTTCAAAAAATATGTGTGCTGACCTTACATAAACATAAATTAGTTTTGTCAAAGTGTTAAAAATCGCTGAGAGCAAGATCATTTCCAAATTGCCTCGCTAACTGTCCGATGCAAGTGTCAAACGGCCACTTAAACGCCATTTCCCTCGCAGCATCCCCTATTCACGGTGGAAAGTAAGACAAAGTTTTTTTTCCCAGCATCCACAGGCAAAGAAGAAAGAAATAAAACAAAACAAAAAGATGCAATTTCTGATGCCACTGCGCTGCAGAAGCACCAATATTGTCTTACATAATTGATTGAATTACACAACAATTAGCGCATCTTTTCTCTCTTTCTTACTTTTTTTTTGTTGTCGGCCGGCAAAATAAAGTCTTTTGTTTTTTTGGCGCACACTTTTGAACTACTTTCAGAGTATTTTTCATCTCTTTCGTCTGGGTTTGACGCCGGCAAACACTCTTCATCCGCGCCAAAGTGGGGCATTAATTATGCTCTGTGTGAGTTATGATTATTTTACGCTGGGAGTGCGGGTGACTGAGAGAGAGTGACGGGAATTTGTGTGTCAAGTTTAAGCGAATTAAGTTTGTTTGTAGCTAGAGGGTGAGGGGAAATTGATGATGGAGACTTGGTGACTTATTTTTTATGATTTTAGACGAGATGAATCGGGATGCTTCGCGCGAAATTTAATTAGCTGGATAGCTGGACTGGGGATCAGAGTAGAATCTTCCACCAGAGTTGAAGAATGATTTAAGGTGTTTCGGGGAAGGTGAATTAATTTTGCAGACTAAACTGGAAGACTAGAACGGTAGCTTGATTGATCATCGTCTGTTTTTAACGATATTGAAGTGTGATTCCATGAAAAAGCAATGTTTAAATAATTGTCCAATTAAAACCCTTTACATAAAAAATAGTGTAATTATTACTGGTTGATCATTCATTTTTCTATTACTTTGTAACTGTAAGTTGAATATTATGATATTTGTACTTTTGAACAAATACAACACTCAGCAAATAGAAACTTGTTGACAATGTTGTATAATTGAACAGGTGGCTTAAACAAATCACTTCTACAAGAATACATCGCTGAAGCGTTTCAAAAAATGTATATAAATGAAAGTTTTAAATCAGTAAGTTCACTTTAAAACTACGTTCAAAGTAGTGAACAAAAATGAACACCAAAGGATTAATTTATCTGCTTGTGCTTCTAGTTCCCGCAACTCCGGCCAGGGTTCCCACGGGATGTGTCTCGATCAAGAGCGCCCTGATCAACCGATACCTTACAAAGTCATCTACTTATGACGACAAACGTCGCCATATATCGTGGGGATCAACGGACAATGAGTACGACACTTGGGTAATCACGCCGGATGGACCCAACTACCGAATTAAGCACAAAGAATTGCAGGAAGAATTGTACGAGTCCGAAATTTATAACGGAGGAAACTATGTGTTCACCTGGATTCCGAAGGATGTGCTGAATGGAAATCACGAAAGGTGGCAAATAACCATGAATAAGGAAGGATTCTTTCTCATAAAGAATGTCCAGTTCAATCACTGTTTGTACATGATTGGAACAACGGGATGGCTTGGAGCTTGGAAAGAGTGTGATCAACATCATAACAAATTTGTTATCTCAAATGTGGCTTGTTGAATATGGTATTTAAAACAATTGCTATGTATTGTGAAGAGTTCATATTTAATATAGTGAATAAAAGTTATATTTTTGCTGCAAAAGCTTTTCAATCATTTTACAACCTAACCTAACCTAACCTAACCTAACCTAACCTAACCTAACCTGAAAGAACTCAAATTTTTAGAATTTGCAGTACTCAAATTTTAACAAAATACCGCATTTTCTCGAAAACATTTAAATTTTCATAATTTTTAATATGGGTGGTGATTCTAAATTTTGCATGCATTTGAACTGTTTTAGAGTTTTTTGAATGAAATTTTGAAATTGTCTCAAAATACCGTATTTTCTCGAAAAAACTAAAAAATTTACAATGCGCAATATGGGTATCAAACGATTTGAAATTTTACATGTTTTTTTAACGGTTTTAGTTTTTTTTTAAATGAAATACTAAAATTATCACAAAATACCGTAATTCCTCGAAAGTATTCAAATTTTTATAATTCGCAAAATGGGTATCAAACAATTTGAAATTTTCCAATATACTCGATTTTTCACAAAATACCGTATTATTTGAGTCTTTCATTCAAAAACAAACTCTAAAACAGTAAAAATGCACGCAAAATTTCGAATCGTTTAATACCCATATTAAAAATTATGAAAATTAAAAAAATGAAAATTTTCGAGATAATAAGCTATTTTGTGAAAATTTGAGTATTTCATTCAAAAAACTCTGAAACAGCTACCCATATTGCGAATTATAAAAATTTTAGTATTTTCGAGAAAATACGGTATTTTGTGAACATTAGGTATTTCATTCAAAAAACTCTGAAACAGAGCAATTCTTTGAGATTTCGGTCATTCGATTTTTTTTGTATTTTTTAATTCGGCTGAAACTTTTTTGGTGCCTTCGGTATGCCCAAAGAAGCCATTTTGCATCATTAGTTTGTCCATATAATTTTCCATACAAATTTGGCAGCTGTCCATACAAAAATAATGTATGAAAATTCAAAAATCTGTATCTTTTGAAAGAATTTTTTGATCGATTTGGTGTCTTCGGCAAAGTTGTAGGTATGGATATGGACTACAATGAATAAAAATGATACACGGTAAAAAAAAATTGGTGATTTTAAATTTAACTTTTTGTCACTGAAACTTGATTTGCAAAAAAACACTATTTTTATTTTTTTTATTTTTTTTGATATGTTTTAGAGGACATAAAATGCCAACTTTTCAGAAATTTCCAGAATGGGCAAAAAATCTTTGACCGAGTTATGATTTTTTGAATCAATACAGATTTTTTCAAAAAATCGAAATATTGGTCGCAAAAATTTTTCAACTTCATTTTTCGATGTAAAATCGAATTTGCAATCAAAAAGTACTTAAGTGAATTTTTGATAAAGTGCACCGTTTTCAAGTTATAACCATTTTTAGTTAACTTTTTTGAAAATAGTCGAAGTTTTTTCATTTTTTAAAATAAGTGCCCATGTTTGCTTACCTTTGAAAAAAATATTTTTGAAAAGCTGAGAAAATTCTCTATATTTTGCTTTATTGAACTTTGTTGATACGACCCATATTTGCTGAGATATTGCCATGCAAAGTTTTTAAAACAGGAAAATTGATGTTTTCTAAGTCTCACCCAAACAACCCACCATTTTCTAATGTCGATATCTCAGCAATTAATGGTCCGATTTACAATGTTAAAATATAAAACATTCAAAAATTTTAAATCAAGACTAACATTTCAAACGGGCCAAACATTCAATATTACGCCCATTTGAAATGTTAGTCTTGATTTAAATTTTTTGGAAATATTTTTTTCGAAAAGATCGGAAAATTTTACGAATGTTTCATATTTTAACATTGTAAATCGGACCATTAATTGCTGAGATATCGACATTAGAAAATGGTGGGTTGTTTGGGTGAGACTTAGAAAACATCAATTTTCCTGTTTTTTAACCTTTGCATGGCAATATCTCAGCAACAGCAACTAAGGGTCGTATCAACAAAGTCCAATATAGCAAAATATAGAGAATTTTCTCAGCTTTTCGAAAATATTTTTTTCAATAGTGGGCAAACATGGGCACTATTTTTAAAAAATGAAAAACTTCAACTATTTTCAAAAAAGTTACCTAAAAATGGTTATAACTTGAAAACGGTGCACTTTATCAAAATTTCACTACAGTACTTTTTGATTGCAAATTCGATTTTACATCGAAAAATGAAGTTGAAAAATTTTTGCGACCAATATTTCGAGTTTTTGAAAAAATCTGTATTGATTCAAAAAATCATAACTCGGTCAAAGATTTTTTGCCCATTCTGGAAATTTCTGAAAAGTTGGCATTTTATGTCCTCTAAAACATATCAAAAAAATAAAAAAAATAAAAATAGTGTTTTTTTGCAAATCAAGTTTCAGTGACAAAAATTTAAATTAAAAATCACCAAATTTTTTTTTACCGTGTATCATTTTTATTCATTGTAGTCCATATCCATACCAACAACTTTGCCGAAGACACCAAATCGATCAAAAAATTCCTTCAAAAGATACAGATTTTTGAATTTTCGTACATCATTTTTGTATGGACAGCTGCCAAATTTGTATGGAAAATTATATGGACAAACTAATGATGCAAAATGGCTTCTTTGGGCATACCGAAGGCACCAAAAAAGTTTCAGCCGGATTAAAAAATACAAAAATTAAAATTATAGAAAAAAGACCGATTCCGTAGAGAACTGCTCAACAGTTAAAATATATGCAAAATTTTGAATCGTTAAATATGAGTATTTTCGAGATAATGCGGTATTTTGTGAAAATTTGAGTATTTCATTCAAAAAACTATAAAACAGTAAAAATACATGCAAAATTTCGAATCGTTTGATACCCATATTGCGAATTATATAAATTTGAGTACACAGCAAAAAAATAGTAATCCAGCTGCATGTAAAAGGCTGGGTGTAAAAAAAAATTGCATTGTTTTATGAAATTTAGTGTAATATTACACCCTGAAATATGTGCCCATCAGTATGGGAAACCTACTTGAACGAAATGTCAAGCTCATATATGCGTTTATCCCTAAAGCAGAGATGCCAGATACACAGATTTGTCTGTGTTTCACAGATTTTTGAGCTTGTGTCAGACATTTTTTGAGGTGCACAGACTTTTAAAAAACTTCATTAAATTAATATTTTGTAATCTTTTTTGTCGAAACTTATTTCGTTAGTCTTAAAATGCTTAAAAACGCAATTTCTCGTGGATTTCAATGACTGTGAATTGATATATTTGAATTTTAGACAAATGCACAGACATACACAGACTTTTTCACAGACATTTTATAAAACCAAGTGACATCCCTGCCCTAAAGCTTTTTACCGGTCTGATGGCCGAGTGGGCTAAGGCGCCAGTCCTTACTGTTGGTGCTGGTTTTGAATCCCGTCGGTTGCATTTTTTTTGTGTTTGCAAAAATTGTAAGTGTTTATTTTGACGAAGGTGATGTGCATGCTTTTGCATGCGATTTTACCATCGGATTTTTTGCTGTGATTTTATCGCCTGAAATAACAATAACGATAGATTATCGATATCGTCCCGACGATAACGATAACCATCATCGTTATCGTTAGACGATAATATTATCGACGATAATTCTATCGATTAACAACCTTGACAGAGCGGATACTGAGAACGATCACATTTTACAGAATTTACAAGGGAAGAACGATAACATACCGTAACAAATGAAGAAACATTGATATAGAATCACTTTTTCTTCATTACAAAGTAGCAATTGAAAAACTGAACAAATACAAATATTCTTGAAGTAAACACTAGAAATGATAAAATAATATTTGCTAATAAATCTCATGTTTTACTGCGTACCAAACAGATATAAATAAGAAATAATTCAATTTTCTTTTAATGCAGTTTTAGATTCTTAAAGTGTGCGAAAATGATCTGTAAAGTAACAGTTTATCTTCTAATAGTGTTAACACCTATAGTTCTAGCTCAGATTCCCACGGGATGCGTTACAATCTATAGCCCTCCAAATGTAAGGTATCTCGTCACACCAGACAAGTATGATGACAAACGACGCAATGTTGCATCCGCCTACACAGAGGAACAAGTTGAGAAGTGGATTATTACGCCGGATGGACCTAATTACAGGATCAAGCATGCTAAACTGCAGGAAGAATTGTACGAGTCAGAAATAACCTATGGGGGAAATTACGTGTTCACCTGGATACCGAAGGACGTTCTCAGTGGAAACCACGAGCGATGGCAAATAATCAAGAACAAGGAGGGGGATTTTCTCATTAAAAATGTCCAATTCGGCCATTGTTTGTATGTGATTGGACCACAAGGATTGCTGAGCGCGGATACAAAGTGCAACACAATGTACTACAAATGGATTATCACAAAAGTTAACTGCTGAAACCATTTTTTTTAATGGTAATAAAAATGCATATAAAAATCAGATTCATTAAATTATACAACTTTTGGCTCATTAAGCTTAGGTCTGCAACATAATCTCATCTTTTTCCGCCCCAAAATCAGCATATTTCTTGTATTTTTCATTACATAATCAACCCCGCACAAAACTTCATCTAGATTGGCTGCAAATCTTTGCACTCTTCGTGGCGTTTGTTGCAGTTTGGCCAAATGAACCCATTAATCACGGCAGCTTGTTTCTTTCCTTTTCCCTGTTGAGTTCAAGATTTTTTACCCCGGTCTGAGCCCTAACGACGGAGAGTGGGGCGCGATTTATGGTCACCGCTTTTGAGGGCTTGAAATCGGAGATCTTGCCATACCTGGTTCGAGTAACCACTTTCGCCCTTTTTTCTAGAAAACTCTTTCTTCTAACAGGGGGAGATTGGCATCTGAAACTAGAGATCGGGAAGCTGAGTTAAGTCAAGGGTTTGGATCTGAAGTCAAATCAGGAAGTAATTATAAATGCAATTTTAAGGATCTTGATACACTCTGATTTCATCAGTCTAATTTTAAAAGAAAGGCTTTGCTAAATTTAAAATCATTTGAAAATATCAATATATCAATATGACGTCATCAATTTTTGAAGATGAGTGGTTCTCTACGATTTTGCAAATTCAAAAGAAGTCATTTTGTATCATTAAAATTTATCTAAAAAACTTTCAATTATTTTCCTACTCTTCACTTAACCTACGCTCGCAAATCAAAAGCCCCTGCCTCTTGCTGAAAGCTTTTATCAAGGCTTTTATGCGGGTGAGATTAAACATAAAAGCACACAGGCATCAGAAAAAAACGTAATTTAGCATCATATTTGAGCGTGGATAGATGCCGCCAACCGGCAGATCCAGCAGCGTTTGAGACCAGAGAGAAAAGGTGCACAAAAATGCAATAATAGGGCGATGAAAAGACCGACCGACCTGGTCGGGGGCGAAATTAGAACAGAATGCTATTGTCTCTAATCCGTGCTCTGCAGAGGCGCAAAAAATGGGGGTTAAAGATGGAGGAAATTTTTTGCTGCCATTTTGCCGATTGTTTACATTTTGCTTCCCCCACCAGCATCATGTTGTGATAATGGGATCAGATGAGATGGGTTGATACTAGATATATCTACTGATCATGCAGATATACAATCGGGGGCGTTTTGATCTTTGAAGGTGACTTGGATGTTGAAACTGGGACGATTCTGTTTTGATACTAACTTTGTTATAGTTTTGAGTAAAAATTCAATGTAGTTCTAGAAATTTACTTAACTTTTGTCATTCGGAACCTGTCGTCAGCCAACTTTTTTCATCCAATTCGCTGGACTGACCAACTGCCAGAAGTGCACGCTCCGTGGTGCAGTATCGGCAGCATAACCCAGCATCGTCACCATAAAGCGCAGCATTGCAATAATGGCGATAGTGGTGTCATAATCGTGCGCCATGCTGCGTTGCTTGTCTTTTTTCGCGCCAACTTTTTGATCACCACAATGACAGGATTTTTTACAGTAGAAATATCCCTTGGTGAAAGAAATTTGCTGACAAAAAAATTGATATTTTCTATTTAATTTAGATAAAATTTAAAAAGAAGAATATAATAATCTTATAAATGTCAAACAAAGTCCTAGGGGAAATATACCCATTTTAAGCCTAATAAGCGGTCGTGTTTGAATGATGCTGGATAATCTGAAGTGTTCCTTGAAATTTACTAAAACCAAGTACACAAACGAGTAGAACAACTTTTTGTAAACATTTCTGTTTATTTTCACTTTTACTAAAAGTTATTCTATTCCTTTTACAAGCATTTAAATAAAATATTTCCCAAATGCATTCTAATCAGTCGAGTGCATTGGGCCACGCCCATTTTCCTATTTTCAGCTTAGTTCTTTTTTTCTTCCAGCGCTCTTTTGGGTCTGCTTAGTGCTGCCAAAATTGATGAAATTTTAAGTGAACACTCACGAAAAGTAGCATTTATAGAGAAGATTCCCTGGCATCACTGGCTCACTCCAACAGGCGCTGCACCACCAGTTTGGTGGTGTTGGTGGCCACCCTTTGTTCTTTATTTGCCTTCGCTTCTCGCTCGGGTTTCTTCAGCCTTCGATTGGAATGGGTAGTCAAAATTGAAACGTCAAAAGACTTAACGCGTTTGTTTTTTTTTTTTATGGCACTTGCTAATTATTTACATGTTAAGTTGGTTGGATTTTGTTATATTTTTCTTTGAGAAAAAAGTGGGTTTCAATGCTAAATTCAGCCTTTTCAAACATGTCACAAGAACACACGATCAACGATGTGGTAACGTTTGTATTAGTTAAAATCTGAAATTGCCATTTTCTAAAATTTGACTTATAATTATTTTCACAATTTAAATATATAATTATTTTCACAATTTAAATATATAATTATTTTCACAATTTAAAAAAATTACTTTCTGAAAATCAGCCTGGACATGCGCCAACTTAACAAGAAACTATTTGGTCAACGCAGATAATAGTACATTTTTTCTAAATTTTTAAATCTGATTTCGACCAAATGACTCCAAATTGAAATTTTTGAAGGCTTCAAGGAAAATTAAAGTGCAATCAGCTGAAATTGATTTAAAATGCATTCCCTTGAGCAACTCTCTACGAAATCGGCCGATTTCGACCATTTTTATTTTTTTGTATTTTTTTATTTGGCTCAAACTTTGTGGGGGCCTTCCCTATGACCAAATAAGCTATTTTGCGTCATTGGTTCACCCATACAAGTCTCCATACAATTTTGGCTGCTGTCCATACAAAAATTGTATGTAAATATTCAAACAGCTTTAACTTTTGAGTGAATTTTTTGATAAATTTGGTGTCTTCGGCAAAGTTGTAGGTATTGTTAAGGGCTATTGAGAAAAAAATAGGTACACGGAAAAAAATGCAGATTTTTTAATCAACTTTTTTTTCACTAAGGCTTAATTTTCCAAAACTCTGCCGCCGAGTTATGAATTTTTGAAAAAATAGTGATTATTGGAAAAAATCGAAGTTTCATGCAAAAACAAGTTTGACATTATTTTTTAATGCAAAATTGAATTTGCAATCGAAAAGTACTGTACAGATTTTTTGATAAAGGGCTCCGTTTTCAAGACATAGCCATATGGGCGTAATATTCAATGTTTGGCCCTTTTAAAATGTTAGTCATGGCCCCCACAAAGTTTGAGCCAAATAAAAAAATACAAATAAAATCCATTTCCGGTTTTGGTAAAGAATTGCTCCCTTGCGTTTCAAATCATTTTTAACATGTTTGGGTTGATTTAAACATCTTTTGATTTTTTGAAAATTTTCTATGTTTAGTATCGCAAATAATTGTTTTTTCGCTAACTTTTTTATTTTTGTCAAATTTTACTTTTTTTTGAAAAATAATAATTGCAAAACAACTGAACTAGTGTAAAATGCATTTTAAAACACTTGTTGCATTAAAATGTTGAGACTATTGCTTGTTAGGGGAAAGTGGGGCAAGTGTAACAAGCTAAGGAAATGCTCGTTAAAACCCATCAAAAACGAAACAAATCAGTCGGATTTTTTGATGATCATCTTATTCCAGGTCTTGACTAAGACTTTGATAGAACAATTTAAAAAAAAACCTGTTCTGTACTGTAAAAAAATGATTTTAAAATTATTGATTTTCCGTACGTTCTTCTCAACTAGTGGGGCAAGACGAACAATGCATGAAAAAACATGTTAATTTGCTAACAATTGAACTGTTGTTACTTAAATACATCAGATAAGAATGTTTTGGAACGTTTCTTTCAATTTTAGATTAAATATTAGTATAACACTTAAAATTTGCTCATTTTTGCGAAAAATAATTATTACCTAGATGATAAATAGTAAATTTCCATAATATCACTATATTTTGTATGGATTTTTTTTTAACAATTGTTTATCAGTTTTTAAGTATTTTTATGTATTTATTTCCCAATAAAATATGTTGTTGCAGCAATTCGTATTTTTTTCATACTAAAAATCCATATGATACACATGCCCCACCTGAGCAAGATTTTTTAAATGCTATCAACAAAAATAACCAAAAGTTAAATCATACTTTATAAAAGGTGCAAGTCATTGGACAACTGATCTAGGAAAAATAGCATTTTGATAAAATGAGTCTTAAAACAAACCCTAAGCCTTATTTTGTACTTACCAAATATTATAAGAAAACAAAGGTTTTGAAAAAAACTTCATTAAATCTCATGCCCCTTGGCGTTTACGTCGTTTTGGCAGTTATGTGGTAGTAGAATCAGCTAATTGCATTGCTAGCAACAATTCCTCATGCTGGAAATAATCAAAATTGTAAAAATTACGGCCGTACGAGCGATTGTTCCTCTTGCCCCATATGGTCGTCTTGCCCCACCTTCCCCTATTTCAATTTCTATATGTTTTGGACATGTTCTATGGTTCAGATCATATCATTTCTTATGAGCACGCAATGTGATTGAAAATACGGGAAAAAATTTATAAAGGTTTTATTGGAAATTTGGGAGTTTTTCTGATTAAATTGCACACCCTCTTCCCCAAAAACCGCAATGTTTTTGATATTCAGATCATTATTCTGATGAATTCTTTTTTGAGAAATGTTTCTGGGCCCATGGAGTATACAAATCACTACAGAAAAGTGTAATTGGTTGGGTTTATGCTCAGCTGTAAGTCAATATTACTTATTTTGGATTCTAACCGAATCTACATATTTTTGTGTGTTTTGGTTATAAACTGTACCATAAAACATGTCCATGTAGACTTATAACAATACTGAATTAGAAATAGGCGAAATTTCGTCCTATAGGAAAAAAGTCCAAAAACTTCAAATGGGGATAACTTTAATTTTTCCCGACCAAAGATTTTCGTTCACCCCGCAAAAGAACGGGGATGTTCCACACTTTCATATGTAAATGATAGTTTTCTTTCTATTTCTCAAAAAATACTACCCCCCTAAAAAAGACCCCGTGCCCCCCTCGACCCCGGCCTGAGCCGAGGGGCAAAAACTTTGAAAAATATTTGCATCGGCCTTACATTGGGAAAAACTTTTTTTTTGCCTAATTCAAACTTTAGGAGGCTGTATCTCAATTTTCTCAGCTTGTCGAAAATATTTTTTGCTCGGATGATTTTCCGTTTGTTTTTAATTTGCAATATATTGAACATTTCTCGAGAAATTTCACCGTTGAAAAATGAATAAATAAAAATAATTTACTTTTCAAACAAACTAATATGTACTTTTGGTGCTGGGGCCTGAATAGTATCTAAAAATGATTTTTGAAGTTTTGTTTGACTATTTCTTTAATTTTTTATTCAAAAATCACATCCGAAGCCAGATTTTGCTCCATCTTAAATTATTGCGATAAAGGATTGAAAAGGCACCCGTTTTTGAATCCGTAAAAAATACCCAAAAAAAAATTTAAAATTTACAAAAATAAATATGTTGGGAATATAACTAGTACTGATAAAATGTCAAGAAAAGAAAACGGCATTTTTTCTTTGTACCTATTTTTGTGTCCTAATCAACACTTTATCTAAGACACCAAATCGATCTGAAAATTGCTCCTCAAGATACAGATTTGCGAATATTCATATTGTATGATGTGAAACTTATGCCTTTTCAGTATCAAGGTGGACTAGCTCATTCCTTTTTCAGGGCAGAGACCATCTACTTACAGGTAGTCGTAGACCTAAGCTACTGACTACTCATCACTCAGGGTCGGCATTTCTACTCAGCGATTCAAGTGAGACACGGATGTAATAAAAATCAAGAACCACAATTTTCTAATTAAAACGTGTATTTCTGAGATAGTGTAGGGTGTGGGTGTGTGTGAGGAATGTGAGGCACTTCAGGGGCAACGTACCGTTCAGCAGCTGGACTCGCAGCGCGGCTTCGCTGACTCCACACGAACTCTCGAACGCCTTCGGCGTTCACCTGCTCCAAGGCCGGTCACAGGAGCGCCCTCGACTGTGCCGCCGCGATCCCGTAAGGGGGGGGGGGATGTTCTTGAGCTGCTGGTTGGTCGTCGACTTCCGGATGGCTTGAGCTGCTGCTGGGTTGGGCTGGAACGCAGAGGTAGGCCAGCGGGCGTTGCTGGTCCTACTTGCGGCAGGCGTCTTCCCTCAGTGGCGGATTCGGCAGCCCCAGAGTCCACTGATTTGGGCGTGCCGAGAGGGGATAATCTCCTTGACGTGTTATGGCGCCGCGCGCCCGAGATTCGGGTCGGTGCTTGACGTTAAAACGTAGCCAACGGCTCCTGCGCACTCAAGAGGCTAGGTTCACCTGTTCCCGTGTGCCGTCGCGCCGACGGAACTAGACTTCCGTGTGGGCACTTCCACTTCCGGAAGGCGAAAACGTACACAGCACAAAGAGGACGGTACTGGTACAACGGACACGACTAAACACACGGACGCCTGAATGGCAAAAGAGGCCGATGCTCAACATCGGCGGGCCAAGAAGACATTTTCCCGCTCGAATTCCAAACGGGAGGGGAAAAGCTCCATTTTCTTTTCCACCCAATTCGAGTAGTCCTGCCCTATCGCTGTCAAGGACTATCTCGTTACAGCGGCACGAAAACCCTTTTACTGCCATATGTTGTGTGATGTTGTATGTACGGAATCAAGTAGAAAAGTGAAGGTTCGTTGAAGAATTGCAACCAACGGTTACAGATGCATCGACACAGTTTGATCCAAATCAAAAATAAAAAAATTGAAATCGCAAAAAGAAATTGCAAAACTTAGGAGAATTACTTCGATATACCTAATTTCTTTTTGAGTGCATAAAATCAAACTTGAAAATTTTTGTGTGGTGATGGTTTGAAAGTTTGCAAATTCCGAAAATAAATTTCATTTTTCAAAAAATACAAAAATGGTTCCAAAAGTTCTGCCATTTTTCGCTACGCGACTGTAAAAAAATTTGGATAGTCCCATAAAATTAATGTACTTTTCGAATCTGCAATAACTCAGAAGGGCCAGTTTTTCATTAAGAACAAAAAAAAACCATGTTAAAACTTTGTATTTCTTCTAACTTTTCAGGGTTATTTTTGTAGAGTGTAAAAATGTTTTTTTAAAGTTGTAAAGCAGACCATTTGAAGAAAATGATGTATAAACATAAGGGGATTGCTTGTTATTATCACAAGTTATCGTGATTTTACGAAAAATAGTTTTGACGTTTTGAAGTCACGTCGAAGTTCATTCAAAAAGTGATTTAGTTGTAGTGTTAATTAGCTGGATTTATAAATTTTAGCAATTTTTAAAATGAAATCCTTAAACAAATATTAATATTTTTAATCAATTCAACACTTTTCTTTGCCGTCATATCAGCAATACCGAAACTTATCATAGCAACCACAGCATCCAGTGACCACACTGGCCTACTCTGAAAGCGAGTACCAAAAGAAAGGATAGAATTCATCGCCAGTAATAACGATAATCACAAATATCTGTGTGGCTTATAACTATATTGCGTCATGAATTGGCGGTTAGTTTGATCAAGATCACCACAAAACCCCAATGGCTTGCTCACGATATCTTGGACGAAAGTCATATTTCAGTGAGCAATTCCATTCCGATGGAGAAAGGTATATGGCGAACAAATCTGGTTATTAAATTGATATAACTTGGTCAAGGCACGAAAATAGCTTTCTTCTAATGAGTAAATTGACGTCGGGACAAATTAACTTCAAATCGACGCTCAAGTGATACATTGTTGCACAAACCGATGTGACAGCAACGTCGTCGTTGGCGAAGAACTCTCAGAGTGTCAGTGCTGTATTATCGACACAAAATTTGCAACCAGATGCAAATTCATGTGCATTTGGGGCAAAATGACTAAAGTTGTGCAAGAAATGTAATGTTCAAAAATTACTTTCTACAGAAATTAGCTTTTTTTTTAATTATTATTAAAACATTTGTTTTATTTAGTGCAAAAATTGAAAAACTTCAATCAAGATTTCTTCAATTAACAAATAAGGACAAATTACCCAACCACTCCGACTTTCATTGTCAGCCAAGTATACGTTCCAGTCCTCCACACAAATATGAGAGTGTCGTGTCCCGGCTGTGGCATCAGCAAATAATAGGCTAATGAAAAATGCATACTTTCCGAAATGGGAATCCTGGCCACCGTTGCTGCTGCCTTCATCGACGAGGTGCACTATTTTGCACACCACATTTGTGTGTGTGTGTGAATGTCAACCAGGATCGAATTTCCACCCTGCCATGCTTCATTCGGATGGTGTAAATTTTCAGGTGAAAATTGCTGCCAAGTTAATTATTATCCACTCTGGCACCATTCGTGGAAACACGTGGAGGTCGATGTTTGGGATTTTATTTTCAAGGACATACACATGGTTGTCAGGGCGTCGTGGTCGTGCTATCTTGTCGCACGAGCCATGTTTTGATGATTTTAATTTCTCACTTTCTAATGCAAAAACAACTTAAAATCAATTCTAAAAAATTCAACTGATACTGTAAAAATACTCGTCAAACCAGAAGTTGTTCTGATCAGATATGCAATTGCGACAAAATTTAAATGTGAATTTAAGTCAGATTCATGCACGTTTACCTTTTATGTTTTTGTTATGAATGTGGAACCCGTTAACAAAATTCGTAACTGGCGTTTTAAACTGAAATCGAGTAATAAATAGCTCAGCAGGAAGTGAGCATGACAATAGGGTAAAACAGTGCGAATAGGTAAATTGAATGAAATTAGGAACGAATTCTTAAACAGGTAAACATGTAAGAGCAATTCTCTATAAAATCGGTCGATTTAGACCCTAATTATTTTCTGTATTTTTTTTATTTGGCTCAAACTTCGTGAAGTTCTTTCTTATGACCAAAGAAGCTTTTTTGTGTCATTTTTTCATCCATACAAGTCTCCATAAAATTTTGGCAGCTGTTCATAACAAAATGGTATGTAAATAATCGAAAATCACGTGTAAAAACATTTGCCGATTTTTTATTTAGCTTTTTTTCACAAAAAATCTATTTTCCAAAATTCGAATCTTTTATATTTTTTGTATGTTTTAGAAGACAAAAAAAAACAGGAACTTTGAAACAATAGAGAAAGTTTTGCCGCCAAGTTTGAACAGTTCTTTAAAAAATGTGTGTTTTGGAAAAATAGACATTTTTGACTTCAGTTTTTAATGTAAAAGGGTAATTCTCTACCAACTCACACGAAATCGGGAAAAGTTGCCCCGATCCCTCTTGGATTTGCGTGAAACTTTGTCGTAAGGGGTAACTTTTGTCCCTGATCACGAATCCGAGGTCCGTTTTTTGATATCTCGTGACGGAGAGGCGGTACGACCCCTTCCATTTTTGAACATGCGAAAAAAGAGGTGTTTTTCAATAATTTGCAGCCTGAAACGGTGATGAGATAGAAATTTGGTGTCAAAGGGACTTTTATGTAAAATTAGACGCCCAATTTGATGGCGTACTCAGAATTCCGAAAAAACGTATTTTTCATCGATAAAAACACTAAAAAAGTTTTAAAAATTATCGCATTTTCCGTTACACAACTGTTAAAAAAAAATTAAACACGTCATTTTATGAGAAATTTAATGTACTTTTCAAATCTACATTGACCCAGAAGGGTCATTTTTGCATTTAGAACAAAATTTTTCATTTTAAAATTTCGTGTTTTTTTTAACTTTGCAGGGGTATTTTTTACAGTATAACAATGTTCTAGAGCAGACAATTACAAAAAAAAAATATATATAAACATAAGGGGTTTGCTTATAAACATCACGAGTTATCGTGATTCTACGAAAAAAAAGTTTTAAAAATGTTACATTTTGCGTTTCTCTTTGTTTCGTCGTCCGTGTCTGTGTCGTGACGTGACCAACTCTTTCAAAACTTTTTTTCGCAAAATTGCAAAAACTCGTGATGTTTTCAAGCAAACCCCTTATGTTTATATATCAAAAAATTTTTAATTGTCTGCTCTACAACTTTGTAGAACATTGTTACAGTCAGAAAAAATACGAAATTTCGAATTCTAAACAAGCCTTACCCGACAAACTTCGTCTTGTCTTTTTTTGTTTCTTGACGTATAGCTTGTTTGCTTATTCAGCCTCCTGTGATCAAAATGTGATTTTACGTAACTTTCTCCATACAATTTGCCGATGCTCCGGAATCGGTCCCAGAGTGGCCAAAGTGGCAATAAGTTAGCGTATAAACCTTGTTTGGACTTATACGAACCCGACGCAACAAAGAGCACCTCGATCCGACGTTCCGTGTTGAATTGATTCGCGTTCGAACAAAACCGTCGAAATTTTTTATATATATAGAAGATGCAAAAATTACCCTTCTGGGTCAATGTAGATTTGAAAAGTGCATTAAATTTCCCATAAAATGACATGTTCCAAAAAAATTTACAGTTGAGTAACGGAAAATGGCAGAGTTTTTAAAACATTTTTAGTTTTTTTTTCTGATGAAAAATATGTTTTTTTCGGAATTTTGAGTACGCCATCAAATCGGGCGTCTAATTTTACATAAAAGTCCCATTGACACCAAATTTCTATCTGATCACCGTTTCAGGCAGCAAATTATTGAAAAAGACCTTTTTTTCGCATGCTCAAAAATGAAAGGGGTCGTACCGCCCCTCCGTCACGAGATTTAAAAAAACGGACCTCGGATTCGTGATCAGGGACAAAAAAAACCCCCTTAAGACAAAGTTTCACGCAAATTGAAGAGGGGTCGGGGTAATTTTTCCCGATTTCGTGTGAGTTGGTAGAGAATTACCCAAATATTTGTTTTGTTCTTTATTCTATTATCCGAAGTCTCATACAAACTTTCGGATAATCAAACTTAGGATAATCGAAATTTTAGATAATCGTGGCTTCGGATAAACGAGTCTGGACTGTATTTAATTTTTTTTTTCGTAAAATCACGTTATCTTGTGATGCTAAAAAGCCCTTATATCTATACAACACATTTTTTGTAACTATCTGTTCTACAATTTTGTGGTCATCATTACACTCTAAAAAATAACCCTGCAAACAACAACACGATACAAAAAAAATTGTTCTGAATGAAAAAAATATTCTTCTAGGTCATTGCAGATTCGAAAAGTACATTAAATTTCCCATGTTCAGTGGTTTAAAACTGTTTTAGTTTTTGAAAAAATCAGTACAGTCATCCCTCATATTCGGAACAGTTTACAGATCGGCCAATGTTCAAAAAATCCTAGCAAATCGATAATTGAACTTAATGATTCGCTTTTACCTTCATTTGGAAGCTTTTCTTGCGATCTTCCGAATGCTGTATCGAACAACTGCAAATTTTAACTTTTATATCAAGTTTTTGAAAAAAAAAACTTTGACCCTTGAAATCCACAAATTCGGAACACTTTTTCCTTACGAATGTAAACAAACTTTGGCTCTCTCCATGAGTACACATTTTTTATAAAATAATGACTTCACACAATGCAACCAGTGAAACTCAAGCTTAGTGATGTTTTATGAATGCACAGCTAAAAAAGTAGTAATCCAGCTGCGTGTAAAAGGCCTGGGTGTAAAATAAATATTGCATTATTTTTTGCAATTTTATGTGATTTTACACCCTGAAATATGTAGCCCATCAGTATGGGAAACCTACTTGACCGAAATATCAAGCTCATATATGCGTTTATCCTAACAGATTTTCATCGGTCCGATGGCCGAGTGGGTTAAGGCGCCAGTCCTTACTGATGGTGCTGGGTTTGAATCCCGTCGGTTGCAACTTTTTTTTGTGTTTGCAAAAAATGTACATGCAGTGTGTAATATTAAGTGTTTATTCTGACGAAGGTGATGTGCATGCTTTTGCATGCGATTTTACCATAGGATTTTTTGCTGTGTGGTCTGATAACTTTTTTTGTAAAAATATCAGTTATATTCAGGTTTTCCACAATTGTGGGAGGCACAATAACATAACAATCATGGAACAGGCAATCTGGAGGCAGTGTTTTGCTGCTCAGGATAAAATAGTCTTGAAGTGAAGTTTTTTGTTCAAAAAGTACTACTTTTACTAGTGAAATAGCAAGAAAATGTCCAAATAAAGGTCCTAAAAATAGTAGGGTCGAGAGAAAAGCTGCATTTGGCATGCTATTGCCAAATTATCACAAAAGTGTTCCGAATTTGTGGGTGTTCCGAATATGTGGGATGACTGTACGATATTGAAAAATTTGTCTTTTTTCGAATGTTTAAAAATTAAAGAGGTCATACCGCCCTTCTTGCATATTTATTTCAAAGCAGTTGATTTTCCTTAAATCAACGATTTTATGTTTTACACTTCAACGGGTGCAGCTGCCACTGATTCTTATGACCACCGTTACACTCTACCAAAGCATAGATCCAAGTACTCGACGACGTGGCATGCAAGCAGTGACCAAATTTAACATTCTTGATAAAGTAAAATCCCGGCTCACTTTCATAAATGTTCCACGAGGCTCCTCCGTCCGTAATGATCGTCTTCGGCACCCACGTGAACACGTAATTGCTGTTCCAACTCTGCTCGGACTCGTACAGATCCTCCTGAAAGGCTGCATGTTTTATCCTGAAGTTGGCCCCATCCTTGCTGATTACCCACTGTTGGGATTTTTTGTCGTACGTAACGTGGTGACGATCCGCGTCGTGATAGTTTGGTGAACTGACGAGAAACTTGTTGATGAAACGATTTCGGATTCCCACGCATCCTAGCGGAACTTTAGCTGGAACTATGGGAAGCAACGTTAGAACTAGAAGCAATATAATGTTACTAGTCATTGCTACTGAATTAGATCTATCGTAACCCTCAAATCAATGCAATTTTACTTGAGCTGTTCGTTTTATACAACTCAGGGTTTGTTTTCTAACCCATCTGAGTAAATCTCAGTTGCACGTGGTGCTCAGATTCCTTCAATTTGTATCACAATTTGAATCAATTAGGGTGTTGCAAAACTGTTTTTTTTTTGTGAACACTTATGGAATTATTCCCTGAAGCACTCTAAGCCCAAATCTAAATGTCAATATAATAATTATATAAAATTTTTTGTGACTAATTTTTATTTAATTCAACCCTTAAGAACATCTGGTAAATCTGTCATTTTGTCTCAACTCATTTTTCATTAATCTATCCGACACCACTGAGTACACACTGGGTTGAGAATAAAAGCAAATTCCATCTATTTTCGAGATAGTTCCACACTATTAAAAAAATAAAATAATTATGATCATATTAATTCTACTAAGTGTGATCCTCATTCTAGCTGCTTCGGCGCAAGTTCCAACAGGGTGCGTTGCGATAAGAAATCGTTTCGTAGACAGATTCCTGACTAGTTCAACCGTCCACGATGCAGATCGTCGCCACGTTTCGTACGACACGGCCTCCCAGATGTGGGTCATCACGAAGGATGGAGATCATTACAGGATTACAGGCACCGCAATTTGAAGAAGGAGCTGTACGAATCTGAGCTATACTACGGGGGGAATTATGTTTTTACCTGGATTCCGAAGAGCAAAATCAACGATGGTGGTGCGATGTGGAGCATTTATGAAAGTGAGCCGGGATTTTGGTATATTAAAAATGTTAAATTTGGTCACTGTTTGTACGCGAGAATATTAAATAGTTGGATTAGTGCTTATGCGGATTGTAACGATGATAAATTTGAATGGCTGATTTCTAAATTGAAGTTCAAATCTTAATGTGAATGAAGTTTGTTTTATAATTATAAAAATATTGTCAGTTCCTCGAATGTTGTTTTCTGGGATGCTCTGCCTATATTGATTATTTTTTAATTGCCCAAAAATTAGAGTCTCTCTCTGCCAACTCACACGAAACCTGACATAGGACATTTTGTTTTGTGGGCAAATCAATGTAGTTTTCGAATCTGCAATTACCCAGAAATGTCATTTTGGACAACAGTTTTCTTTTTAAAATTACCGTAAACCGGGGTGACTTTAATAGGATTTCAATTTGTTTTTGGAATATTTTCCAAAAGTTAAGGTTTTTCTCAAGATTATTATTTTTAAAACATGTACTGGAAAAAAATGTTTTTTCAATAGTGTTTAGAAAAATAGTTACGTTAAAAATGTTTATTTTAAATTCCGGGGTGACTTTGATAGTCATTGTTTTTCTTGTTAAAATCATATTTAAGATGTTCAAACTTTATTTGTACGTTAAATTTACCATCACTAAAGTAGCTGATATAGTTTTTAAGAAGAAAAAAATCAATGTTTATATTTATTTAACTAAGTTCATATGCTTTTTAACAAAATACATATAAATTTTAGGTAAAATTGTTAAAATGTCGGAATTTTGCCTGAAATTTGTTAAAACTAGTTTTGTTTGTAAAAATATCGATTTATATTGCATTTTATACTGAATTCGAAGCACGAATCACAAGTTTTCACATTTTACACGAAATTTGTTCAACTGAAATTGCCTATAAAATTGGAGATATTTTTTAACTGTGTTTCAAAAACACATATTATTTATTATTTACAAACTTATTTAACCTTCTCCTAGTGGAAAATTGTCCAAAAAATCCGAAAATTCATTCCGTTTTCCGATTCAAAATCATGTTCAGTGAGAAAATTATGACACTTTGAGAAGTTTAAAATAATGGCTTTCATCAACATTTTCTTAACAATAGCTAACTAACTTTTCAAACATTCACGTCTCTACCACGGTCAGTGTGATTCTAAACCATTTCGTACGTATTTTAATTGTACTCTTCATTTCGCGTGAAAATCGCAACTTTAAATTTTGCAACTATTTGCAACGGCCTTATTTATAATTATGAAATCGTTGATAAATAAGATTATTCAAATGTTCTCAAAGTAACATGTTTTCTCAAAATTAAATCGTTTTGTTAAAGAGCTGGAACCAGTTTGACTTGTTTTAGAAAAATTATGTGTCATAAAAAAACAAAATTTCTGCATTTTTTTTTTTTCATTTTAATTTCAACTTTATGTGTTAAACCACACTCTCTCAAATTGGTAAAAGAGGCAAACTTAATTTTGTTTTGATTGTGGAGTATGAATTCATTTTACTCACTGTCTAAACAAAATACAGTCCAGACTCGATTAACCGAAGGCCTCGGAAAAATTTCACTTCGGATAATCGAATCACGAATTTTTTTTTTTTCGCTGTCTAATTTTTGATTATTGAGCTTAAGAATGACCCCTAAACTGCCGTTCTACGCATAATTGTCCCATGTTCAAAAAAGTGCAACTGAGAAAAACGCGATTGAAATTTTTCGATCGTTTTTTGTGTTTCTACGCATAATTGTCCCGTGGGTCCCTATTCACCCCATAAGTACCTAATCACCCTAGTTAACAGTTTATCACTCTTATTTATAATCTTCTTGCTATACAACGATGGGACAAACAGACTTGGTGTTGTTTTCAATGAGTTTCAGAACAAAGTACTAGATTTTATGGGTTTTTCGAAAAGTATACGACAAACTAAACTTAAAAATTTCAAAAGGTCAAAATCGTCGAAAAAAAATGACATGGGACAATTATGCGTAGAACGGCAGTAAACTACGCTAAAGTGATATACATTTTTTTTTATCCAAGATGGCGGCCAAGATAGCGGTGACGAAATATCGGAAAAAAATGCATTTTATTATTTAATAAGCAATCAACTATTCAAATTTGACTGAAGGTCGCAGAACTCGAATTTGATGTTTAAAACAAGAAAAACAAAAAAACGAAAAACATTTTTTTTTTTGTTCGTGATTCGATTATCCGATGTCCCATACAAACCTTTGGATAATAGAACTTCGGATAATCGAAACTTCGGATAATCGAGGCTGAAATTTTTTTTTGATTTATTGTACGATTTGAGCTGTTAAAATTACAAAAAAAAATATTGTTCTTGTCGTTCTTGATTTTATACATGCAGTCAAGCTGTTAATTCTAGATTATTTATTCAAAACAACCAATGCGCCGTTTCCCGGGAAATTTGTGACCTCGGAAAATTGGACGATCTAGTATAGACAAACAAACGTTGATGATTTCATCGACACTGTTCGAAACGCATCTTTAAAAAAACTAAGGAAAATATAAATATGACCTTTTAATTTAATACAGAACAAGAATACAACAAAGCTTAAAAAAGAAAAAAAACTACTCTCAAAACGCAAAAATAACAACAATAATGCCGCTTGTAGCAACTAGAGCGATTATTCCTCTCTCGCTTCTACCCACCTCTGCTTCCTTACCTTCTTCTTCTGTGCCTCGGCCTTATCATTACTCTATTGTGCACACGACGAGATGAGATATAATTTTGTTTACCAACTCTATTGCGTGCACATTTCGCGGCATTTTTCGCGTTCATCCCAAATTGGGCCACTGCAATTTTCCCCTCGTCTTTCGGCAAAGTTTAGCTTCTTTAACATGGGGAAGCAAGAGAAATGAGAGAAAAAGTTGCATCGAGCTTAATCGGCTCAATTCTGGTGATAATCTTCGCTGTTATGAAACTCTTTTTTTTTTGTTTGGATGAGGTTTTTTCGGATTTGCTCTCAGAATTGAAAATGCGTGATAATTTTGTTTTCAATTAAATTATCTATTTTATTCATTCTTTTCCATTTTGGTCAAATGAAACGTTTTTTTTCCTTCATTTTCCACCTTATCATGTTTTACTTAGTTCAAATATGTAAGTAAATGGTTTCTTTTGCAACGATTTTCTTTTCTTTACTTAAAAAATCGCGCTTGCGGCACAGAAACATAAAAATAATAATAATCTGTAAAGAATATGTACACCGGAAAATATAAAAATATATCTTTATGTTCACGAGAAAGCATCTTTCCAAAAACGCTCGCTTCTTTCTTACAAAATAAAACGTATTTGTTATTTAAAAAAAATAATGATTATCGCAATTAAAAAATCTCTATCAAAAATAGTCCCCGTCCATTTTTTTTGTTCGCCTTCAAACGCCATGGCCTTGTGTTTGAAAAAAAAACTGAAGCAATAAAAAAAACTCTGTACAAAATGGGTTAAACACAAATCACATTTTTTGCATCAAACAAAACTAATCGAATGTTTTTTTTCTCTTTTTTTCTTGTATACATTTTGTTTGTTTTGTTTACTTTTTTGTCGTGTGTTTGTTAACCACTACCGTTTTTTTTTCTTTCTTTAAATATCATGATAAACTGTGTCATTACTTGCAAATGTTGTTCATCTTTTTTTGTTCAAAATTTTAGTACCAACGTTTGTTCTGATTTTCACTACTAATAGTACCATTTTGGTTTTGTTCTCTACTGCTGATTCGAATTAGTGGTGGTGATAATAATAATGATGCTGCTGGATGAAGATTTCACTTCTTTTTTTATTTTATGTGTTTAGTAATAAATAGTTACGATTTGTATCGTCGATTCAAATACTTACACAAGTTTCGCCTTTTTTTAAATGTTGTTTTAATTGCAATTTTGACATTGTTTTTGAAACAATTTGTTCATGAGTAAATTTTGTTTCTGCCTTTTTTTTATACAAATGATTTCATTTTCTACTACGTTACTTCTTGTGTGGATGTGGTTTGAATAAATAGAGTTGATTGATAGCAGTGAAATTGCACTACTTATTGATATAGGGTTTTTTGTTTGGTTTTGATGATCTGAATCAACTGATGCGAGAGGGGAGTAGGTAGGAACAATTGAAAAATTAAATTAAACTTATTTCGAACACATAAAACATATTTTTGACATGATAACTAGAGGAAACTATTCCCTACCAAAAATATTCAAATTTATGGAAACTTATGTATGAGAAGTTTTATTTTATGATTTTTCCAACCTGTGGTTAAACATTTCTAAAAATTCTGAAAGTTCGAAAATGTTCAAAATCATTATCAATTATAAAGTTATGTGAATTGTTTGTCCCATAACTTATGTGATATTTCGATTGATACAATTAAAAAATCTCAAATGAAAGCGAAATTGATATTATTTTTTCCGTTTAAAACAAAATACAAAAAAATATGCTTGAATTGTCAAACTGAAAAAAACACTATAAAACATTCCAAAACAGGTTGAGGTATCTTGAAGGTTTGGAAAAATTTCAAGAAACTTCATTTTCATGGCACATACCACGATATTAATATGTAAAACTTGTATCATTTCATAGTTGAAAAACTGATTAATGTTTTTGAAAATAATAACACGGAATTCATTTAATATTTTTTATTTCTTTTTTTGAGAATTAAAAAAAATGTAAATGCATGAAATGAGAACGAATTTCAAGTCCGATAGTACTGCAATTTTTTTTTTTACGCGCAGTTATTTTGGCAGAAAATTCAAAAAATATTTTCATCGGCCTTCCACGTATTTATTATGTTTTTGGAAGAAATCGATAAGATCTTTACAAGCTTAACATTATTTGAAGCAACCTGCATTAAAAAGATTTCGAAAAATCATATCAAAGTTTCTAGAAACCTTCAATCTCATGACAAATATTATAAATAAGATTTGTAAAACTTTTTCAACTTCATATTTGAACCATTTTATCAAAAATTAAGGCAAAATTTATTTTTTATTTAATGAACAATAATTTCGAGTTCAGCAGAATTTTGCCAGAAACAAAACAACTTATTGATCGGCAGAAAAAAATAGGAACTTAGGCCAATTGGTTTTTCAATAAGAAATCGGCATATTTAATAATAATTTGCCACAGTTTGACATTTTTCAACTGTTCTACAATCAGTTAGTTATTCTGTTTTCGTCAGGCAAATATGAGTGTGAAGTTTCTTATTTTTGTGGCAATGGATTTTCTAAAAATTTAAAGCAAATCTTGAAACTTCATTAAATTGATAAAAAAAATTTAACCAAAAAAATAAACACGAGAGACACAAAAGAAATAGTATTTTTGCAAAAATTAAAAAAAAAACTTAAACGCGTCTTATAAATTTGATAAATTTCACAAAATAGTTGAAAACAAAAAAAAAATATTTAGACTGATGTTCAATGATTCCAGATGAAAAATAATGTCAGAAACTTAAAAAAATCGGATTTAAAAAAAGACTAACTTAAAACTTATTTTAAATGTATGAAATTGAAATTACAAGAAGTTCAAAACAATTTTAAAATGAAATACGAAAATAAATTTAAAAAATTCACAGCTTCTTACATTTTGTATTTTTTTAAAACTTAGGCCGTTGCAAATATTTTTTGAAGTTTATGTCACTCGGCCTTAACCAAAGTCGAGGGGGGGGGGGGGGGTAAAAAAAATAAAAATTAAAATTTCAAGCCTAAGTTTCAACACTTGGATGAAAAAAGTGTTTTTAAATTCATTTTACACGCATCCAGTCGCTTTCCAATCACTGGTTTCAAAATATCGATTTATTGACGGAATTTTTTTTTGCGAAAAATAAGCTTTTTGTGGGACTTTACATTGATATTTCATGAAAATTTAAAATGTTTTGTAAAAAAATTCAAACAAGTTAAATATGATTATAAACGCAGAAAAATGCATTTTAACTGGTTTTCAGTTGATAAAACATTAATTTTCATTAAAATTTTGAAGTTTTTCGATAAATAGTTTTGTTTTGTCCCCTGATTATACAAAAAACCAAAATTGGTTTTAAAGTCGAAATGCCAAATGTTACTTCAGGTTTTTGCCCCAAAATTTCCCCAAAAGACAAAATTCTTATTTTTATTTTCATTGAAAAAACTTGAACTTTAAAAAAAAGAAATTATTAGGGAATTTGTCCTTATTTTGGACCTAGTACCTATTTTGGGTCTACCAAACCTAATTCAACGAAATTGTGCATTTCACCAAATCTGGCAGGAATGTGCCACTTGAGAATGATTCTTGCTGTCATTATCTTCATTTTGGTGAGCAAGAATAATTCACTTTTTCCTCTTAAATCAGAAATATTGCAATAAATATATCACTCTTCACTTTTTTGTTGGCAAATTGGTTCTTGCCAATTAGGTCCAAATTTTTCACCACTACCTATTCTCAGATCGGGAAACTTGTTTGACTTGTGGGTAACGTTATTTTCAAAAAATCATTGATATTTTTTTCAAATTTGTGAAATTAGCATGACTGTTTTGTAACGCGCTGTACTGTTTTTTGTGGAACTTGAAAATTGAAATTAGTTTTATTTAAATTCCAGATTTTTTTCAAGATCCAATTTTTTTTAATTTTTGCTTTTGTGGTGTTTTTAAAACCGCCTTGTGTCAGGGGATCGGTAAAATCTTACCGAACTTCGGTAATGAAGTAAATTTTTGTTCATCGGTCAATCGATTTTCGGTAAAATTCAGTTCATTTTTAAAGATGATTTAACGATCTAAACTTAACCCATTTTTCAACTACCAACCCTAGTAACATTTTAGGTTTTAAGTAGGCCATAAAAGCCTATTAAGGCCGTATGCGGGTTTTCAGAACCATGATAAAACCTGTAAGTTTAAAAATGTTACTAGGGAAACTCGGTAAAAAAATCTAAGAAATCAAAGTTTTAATGAGATCATATTTTGCCTCAAATCGTTTCCAAAATATCAAAACAGCATAATTTTGTGGTATTTAAATATATCATTTAAAAAACTCTTTGAATGCCAAACGCGCGAAAAACTCATTTGTCATATGGTTTCCGCACGCTTGTTATTTAAAAGTTAATAAGTCATAATTTCATATCGGAGATCAAAGTTAATCCTGTGTATTTCTCAAAACTAACCAAAGAAATATCGTTTAGTAAATCAGTCAAACAATTCATTTTTCAATCGTTCCGTTCCCACTCTCGCACCAACATTTCTCCAATATACTCGCTGTCGCTTGCACGTGGTTCATCCCGTCTTTTAGAATATTATTCATTCCGAGCTTACTTTACAAGATTGATTTTCTCACCTCTTAATGGTTTGATTTGATGCTATCCTGCTGTTACGCGGTGCGCCTTCGCGCTTTCTGATTTGCTAAACTTGTTTGATTTTAGTACTGCTTCATACTGACAGTGATTTTTTTTGTTTAACTTTACTTATCAGCTAGAGTTTCTTATTTTTTGTCCATTTGTTTTTTTTTTATTTCATGTATTTAGTTTTTGTTTTATATGTTTTGTATACACAGTTTGCTTCACGATTTTTTATGCCAACTTTTAGAATGTTTGCTAAAGTAAATGTTTGCGATTCCACTTTGTAGTTTTTTTTTTTTCTTTTCGGGAATTGATAAATTAAAAATGGCGGTAAAAGGAATGTCGTTTTCCTGCTATTACTTTGTAAACAAATAAATTGTGTCTGTTTTGCTGCAATCGTCTACTTACAAAACAAAAAAATGCTAAAATTAACTTGTTCAAATTAAAACGATAGAGAGTTTCAGTGTGTTTTTCGACAAACGCTTCGCTTTGTTTTATTTTTCTTAGTTCTGATTATTTCAATTATTATTTTGTATATAATATAGATGCAAGTTGCATTGTTTGTATATTCATTTTCGTAGTTATTTGTTCACCTTCGCTTTTCTTTGTGTTTCTTTCTTCTTTTATTTATGTAATAAATTAATAGTAACGTACAACGAAAAAATGTTGTTGTTTTTCCCCCTCTCTTTCAAGTTGGTTAAGTTTTGTGTAAAAATTATCCGCTAGGCTTGTTCAACGAGTACCAACTACAATCTACTTTGCAAGAAATACTACCGTTTGTGTTTTATGTACAAAGAAAAGGTTTCGAAAAACCTTCCACGATTCCACGATTTTTGATTCGTCTTCTTGTCTGTGTGTCCTCGTTTTTGATTTGCTTCTAATAAATAACGCGTTCGCTCTCTCTCATAAATCTCGCTTCGATCGCAGTGTGCCTTGCACTAGACCTAACTTGCGTGCAAGTTTGCTTGCATTGGAAACGAACCTCTCAGGTTCGTATCGTCTTCTAGTCGGAAATAATGTACAAATTAAATGCATGCAAATTCTGGCTTTTGCATCTTCTTTACAAAATGTCCTGAATGTTGAAGTTCTCATTGTCCAGCGAGCTGAGCAGATCCTGCGCGTTAAACTGGCTCGGATCGCCCACCGGCAGGTTCTCCAGAAACTCCAAGCTAAAGTCCGCGTTCGGCATGACGGAATTGTTGTTGTTGCTGTTGTTACTCCCACCCTGGCCACCACTTCCGGCACCACCCTGTCCGTTAGGACCACCCTGCGGATTGCCACCACCACCACTACTACTGCTATTGTTGTTGTTGTTGCTGCTATTATTGCCCGGATTGCCGGGTCCTCCTCCTCCTCCTCCTCCTCCTCCCCCGCCCGGACCAAGTCCCGGATTCTGGAACGAGTTCATCACAGATTGTTGCTGCTGCTGAAGCGACATGGACTGGCTTTGGCTCATGTGAAGCTGCTGGTTTTGCTGCATCTGCATCTGTCCCATCATGGCCTGCTGCTGCTGCATCATGGACATTTGCTGCATCGGATTTTGGCCACCCTGGCCCTGGTACATGCCCATCTGGTTCTGCTGCTGCTGCTGCTGTTGGCGCATCATGGCCGCCTGCTGCTGCATCTGGAGCTGGGTCATGCCGCCGCCGCCGGGCATTGGGCCGGCGTTGAGGCCGGGACCGCCGTTGGGCATCACCATGCCGCCGCCGCTGCCGGGGCCACCGGGACCTGTGAGAAGAACAATGGTGTTGTTAAAGATTTTGTTTTATGAAATTATTTAATTATTTAAAAAATGTGCAAAGATCAAACAAAATTATCACAATCCAATACCCGTTGACTGGCAGCGAAATTATGGAAAAGTAAAGTTTGTATCAAACTCAGCATCGGATATTCGGTGGTGACCACCCTCGCGCTGCCTCCAATGACCCATTTCAGATTGTCAGAGAACCCAGCGGCCAAATTTTTAGGTCTTTGGGCCGTTTACAGCCTAATTATCTATTTTCTATGGTTTTTTATTCACTAAGCGATCTGTAAACTGTTCCGAATAACTGTATTTAAAAAGTTTAATTTCAAATCCGCCACTTTCTGTTATTTTAACAATATTCGATATTGAAATGGCATGAATTGTGTTATTACCGTCTGCCCTTGAGGACCTTGAAAACAACTCTAGAATTTCACTCTTAGCAAGACCGTTTCTCGGCAACCAGATGTTAGATCTACATTGTTAAAAAATCGAAAATTTTCAGGCCTGTTCGAAAACAAAGGTGCAGCGGCTATGTAACCAGCATAACCAAAATGACAAAGTTCAATCTAGGAAAAAAATCGACAGAAAACAAACTGTTAAGATTCAATCAGAACTAAAAAAAATTAAAACTAAACTTATCCAAAATTATCAATCTTCTAAACATGACCAATTCTTTGGATTATTTAAAAGATGATTTTATTTATTTCTGAGATTATTTGCATTCTCCTCAGCAATAAAATTTTGTTAGTTTAGCATTTTTCTAAACAATCAGTTCTTTGTAAAAAAATGTAATTTTTTTTTTACTTTTTGCACTCTTATAATCTTAATCCACCATTAGGTGGTTGGTGCCTTCCTCACATTTACAAAGTAATCATGAAAATAAGTTTATGAAAAAAAAAATATATACCTGATACAGACTTTTCCAGAAAAGATGCAGACTCTCATTTGAAGCAATGTGGCAACCAGGCGTTTCGCATCTGGCGCGACTCTCGCACGTAAACAAAAAGACCCGGCCTTTTGAGGTTATGCAAAAATTCACTCTTTTTTGCAGATAGAAAAAACTTTTTCTTAGCATAACTTTTTAAATACTTTACTAAACAGAATGAAATTAAATGGGGTCTTAGGGGACCCCAAAACGGATCCGGCCAAAATCGGTTCAGCCAGTTCTTAGAAAATCGCGTGGAAAAAAAATCATGTCTACACACATCCCCACAGACATTTGCTCAGATTTTGATTCTGAGTCGATATGTATACGTGAAGGTATATTTAAAAAAGTTACAGAACTAGTTCATTGAAAACAAATTGGCTTAAAAAATAATAACTATTTTTAAAAAATATTTTTTTATTTTTAGCATTATATTCTTTCAAACATGAACTGATTAAGGAAATAAATTGAATTTTCAAAAGAATATGTCTATGATTTTCTGCATTTTTTCAAAATGACTTATTCTTTGAATGTTTTTTATGTTTTGAGTGACTAAATTGCTCTTTAAATTAATGCTGTTTTTGGAAAACAAGTAGGTTTTCGAATTACCGTAAACCGGGGTAGCTTTGATAGGATTTGAATTTGTTTTTGGAATATTTTCCAACGAGTAAGGTTTTTCTCAAGATTATTATTTTTAAAACATGTACTGGGGTAGGCCACACAAAGTCCATGCTCTATTTTGGAAAAAAAGTGTTTTTCAGTAGTGTTTAGAAAAATAGTTACGTAAAAAATTCTTAATTTAAATTCCGGGGTTCCTTTGATAGTCAACGTTTTGCCTTCCTCACCTCAATGAGGAAAGGCTATAAAATCACTCAAACAATGAACTTCTTTATTCAACCTCGTAGACCCACCTTCACGTATACCTATCGACTCAGAATCAAATTCTGAACATATGTCTGTGCGTGTGTCTGGATGTGAGTCCGTGCACCGAAAAATATGCACTCGATTATCTCCGGAATGGCTGAACCGATTTGGACCGTTTTGGTCTCATTCGATCCGTCTTAGGGTCCCACAAGACCCTAGTTTATATTATGAAGTTTAGAAAAGTACTTCAAAAGTTATGCTAAAAAAACAATTTTAGCTAAACTTCGTAAGTTTGTAAAAAGGGTGGTTTTTGTAAGAAAACCCGTCATGCTATACATTTTTAGAAAGGTAAAAAAGACCTTTCCAACGCGTTAAAAAGATTGACGATCTGACAACCCCATCAAAAGTTATGATCACTTAAGTGTTATTTATACATTTTTATGAGGCTGGATCTCAAATATTTTGATGAAAAAGTTGTCCGGTCTATCATACGATCCATCGTTGGATAGGTAATCAAAAAACCTTTCCAACGAGCCCAAAATATTGAAAATCTGACAACCCTATCAAAACTTATAAGTACTTTAGTGTTTTTAATACACTTTTTTTGTGGCCGGATATCAGATATTATGATAAAAATAAATGTTATTTATACACTTTCTTGAGGCTGTGTAGTGTATTCACTTTATGAATTCGAGGAAGGCACCAACCACCTAAAGGTGGATTAAGTAACGTTTTTCTTGTTAAAATCATATTTAAGATGTTCAAACTTTATTTGTACGTTAAATGTACCATCACTAATGTAGCTGATATAATTTTTAAGAAAAAAACCAATGTTTATATTAAGTTAACTAAGTTTATAAGCTTTTTAACAAAATACATATAAATTTTAGGTAAAATTGTTAAAAAGTCGGAATTTTGCCTGAAATTTGTAAAAACTAGTTTTGTTTGTAAAATTATCGATTTATATTGCATTTAATACTGAATTCGAAGCACGAATCACAAATTTTCACATTTTACATGGAATTTGTTCCACCGAAATTGCCTATAAATTTGGAGATGTTTTTAATTTATGTTTCAAAAACACATTTTATTTATTGTTTACAAACTGATTTGGCCTTCTCCTAGTGGAAAATTGTCCAAAGAATCCGAAAATGCATTCCGTTTTCCGATTTAAAATCATGTTCATTGAGAAAATCATGACACTTTGAGAAGTTTAAAATAATGACTTTCATCAACATTTTCTTAACTATAGTTAACTAACTTTTTAAACTTTTCAACATTTTATGAAATGTTCTTTTTGAGGAACTTTGAACACTTCTCTACCACGGTGAGTATGTTTCTAAACCATTCCTTACGTATTTTAATTGTACTCTTCATTTTGCGGAAAAATCGCAAAACTATCAAAGTCACCCCTTTTTACGGTACTAATTTCTATGAGTTTTTTTTTATTTCAAGCGTGTTCTTTACAATATTTAAAGAAATTGGTGTTTATTTTGCATTTTTTGGTTAAGAGTAGTTCCTAAGCAGATTGAAACACATTTTGAAATATTCTTTTTATCGAGTTTTTTTTTTATTCGTGATCGGAAGTTCTTTGCAAAAAAAGAATTCAAAGAATTCAAAATAAACCTGAAAAGTTTTTTGGATTATTTTGATATGAGAAGAACATTCTTCAAAAAGTATTTTATTCTGTTTTGTTTTGCACTCTATTAAACATGACAGTTAAAAAAAGCTTTTGTGAGTTATGCATTCCTTTACAGAAAATAATTTTTAATATTTTGCTAAGAAATTTCGTTCAAAAATCCTTACATTTCCTGTCATTCTATACCGTATAGTGACAAAATTGCCCTCTAATCACCACCAAAAGTTCAGTAAAGCACACAGTTTAAGTGATGAAAAGTTAACTTTTTCAACACTTGTTTCAAAAAGCAACACATTTCGCGACACTGTTTTGGTTTTGAAATTGACAAAAAATTCTGAATCAAAAGCGCTTTTTGTCAAATTCTTCGATGAGTTTTAAAAGGACCCAGGAGATATTGCTAAACAGAGCTCTTTTTGCATCGGTATTCGATCAACTTACGAAATCTCATGCTTGATATTATTCATCTATAAGTCCTTCATAAGTTCAAAACTACATGAAATTTTGTTTAAAATAAAGAAAAATTAAAATTAGTTGCGGAGGTCCTGCGCTCCTACGGCCTTTTTAGAACTAGAATTGTAAAAATGTTGCAAAACTGCCTTTTTTCAATGAACCAAAAATAGAAAAGTTAATTTTCTAGCAATTTCCTAGTGCGGTATCAATTCTAAAAAACGAAAAGTGTTGCGCCAATTTGGGCCAATTTGGTAGGATATTGGATACAACCAGAAATGTGCTGGAGCCCTACATGGTTTTTGAAACTAGACATGAAAGTAGATATTTTGACAGCGTTGGTCTCAAATCAGATTTTTTTAGATTTTGGTTAAACCAAATTAGATTCGAAATTCGATAAATTCGAATCAACACTAACTGAATGGCTTCATACATAACTTCTGAAACATACTGAGAGCGTTCAAAGCAAGTTAAGAAATATTTTTTTGGAAATTTTGAAAAGTTAAAAAATTAACAAAACCAAAATGAGAAATATTATTATTTGAATGTTCTCAAAGTTTAAAAAATAGTTTTTAATAAATATTCTTCGCACAACTTTCCACTCACGGTAGATGGAATTAGTCTCAAGTTAAATTTAAATATTATTTTTAGTAGAATAAATTCAACTCACCCGCTCCAAATCCACCTCCCGGCCGCATGCTTCCTCCGCCGCCTCCTCCCGCCACAAAGTTCATACTCTGCTGCTGGCTCATCATCATGTGGCGCCACTCTTGCTGCTGCTGCTGCGAACCCATCGGCATTCCCTCCGGTCCCACCTGCACGTTCGGCGGCCGCTGCACCGGTCCCGGTCCCATCGGACCCCCTCCGAAGCCTCCGCCCATCCCTCGCGGATGTCCTCCGTGCTGTTGCTGCTGTTGTTGCATGTAGGCCGCGTGTTGCGCCCTCATCATCGGCCCGGAGGGAGGAATCGGTTGCTGGGTTATTCGCCGCATTGTCGCTGGGAAGCGACCTCCGGCGGACGCGTGCAGCATCTGCTGTTGGGCCAACATGGCCGCCGTTGGTCCACCGTTCGGACCGACTCCCTGCTGTTGCTGGGCCTGCTGTTGAGCCTGCTGCTGCTGCTGGGCCGCTTTGTAATCCGGCGGAGGAGGTCGTCCCCCGACGGCCATCTGCTGCTGCATGGCTTGGGCCCGGATCATCTGCTGTTGCTGCATGTACCGCATGTTCATGGGACCACCCGGACCCGGCCCAACCGGTCCCATGCTGTTGTGCATCATTTGACCTCCGGGACCGGGGCCGCCACCCATCGTGTTCGAAACCATCGAGCTGAGACCGCTCAAGCCGCCGTTCGGACCCATTCCCATGCCGCCCATGCCGAGCGGAGCGTTCGGATTGGGACCGCCACCGCCGCCCATCGGGCCGTGGGGTGGACCCTGCTGCTGCTGTGGACCTCCGGGGCCGTTTGGTCCCGTTGGTTGTTGTTGTTGCGAGGGTTGACTTTGGGGACCGGGGCCGCCACCGCCGCCGCCTTGGGGAGGAACCTGGTTTGGATGGCCGGACGGGACTCCGCCGGGACCGGCACCGGGTTGTTGTTGTTGTTGTTGTCGCTGACGCAACGCTTGCTGCGTGAAGTTGATCGTCTGCGACTGGGACACGGTGTACTGGGATTCCATCGAGGAACCTGGAATTGAGGAGAAAGAATTATTAAATTTGTATACTATTTATTTAAATTTGTGTTATTTATTTGTTCTTTTATAAAAGATTTTTTTTGGATTTTTTTTATAAGGTGTTGATAAGGATTTGATATGGTTTTGATAAGGTTTTGATAAGGTTTTGATAAGGTTTTGATAAGGTTTTGATAAGGTTTTGATAAGTGTTTTGTGTGTTTTGCTTGGTGTTTTGTGTGTTTTGTGTGTTTTGTGTGTTTTGTGTGTTTTGTGTGTTTTGTGTGTTTTTTGTGTTTTGTGTGTTTTGTGTGTTTTGTGTGTTTTGTGTGTTTTGTGTGTTTTGTGTGTTTTGTGTGTTTTGTGTGTTTTGTGTGTTTTGTGTGTTTTGTGTGTTTTGTGTGTTTTGTGTGTTTTGTGTGTTTTGTGTGTTTTGTGTGTTTTGTGTGTTTTGTGTGTTTTGTGTGTTTTGTGTGTTTTGTGTGTTTTGTGTGTTTTGTGTGTTTTGTGTGTTTTGTGTGTTTTGTGTGTTTTGTGTGTTTTGTGTGTTTTGTGTGTTTTGTGTGTTTTGTGTGTTTTGTGTGTTTTGTGTGTTTTGTGTGTTTTGTGTGTTTTGTGTGTTTTGTGTGTTTTGTGTGTTTTGTGTGTTTTGTGTGTTTTGTGTGTTTTGTGTGTTTTGTGTGTTTTGTGTGTTTTGTGTGTTTTGTGTGTTTTGTGTGTTTTGTGTGTTTTGTGTGTTTTGTGTGTTTTGTGTGTTTTGTGTGTTTTGTGTGTTTTGTGTGTTTTGTGTGTTTTGTGTGTTTTGTGTGTTTTGTGTGTTTTGTGTGTTTTGTGTGTTTTGTGTGTTTTGTGTGTTTTGTGTGTTTTGTGTGTTTTGTGTGTTTTGTGTGTTTTGTGTGTTTTGTGTGTTTTGTGTGTTTTGTGTGTTTTGTGTGTTTTGTGTGTTTTGTGTGTTTTGTGTGTTTTGTGTGTTTTGTGTGTTTTGTGTGTTTTGTGTGTTTTGTGTGTTTTGTGTGTTTTGTGTGTTTTGTGTGTTTTGTGTGTTTTGTGTGTTTTGTGTGTTTTGTGTGTTTTGTGTGTTTTGTGTGTTTTGTGTGTTTTGTGTGTTTTGTGTGTTTTGTGTGTTTTGTGTGTTTTGTGTGTTTTGTGTGTTTTTGTTTTTGTTTTTGTTTTTGTTTTTGTTTTTGTTTTTGTTTTTGTTTTTGTTTTTGTTTTTGTTTTTGTTTTTGTTTTTGTTTTTGTTTTTGTTTTTGTTTTTGTTTTTGTTTTTGTTTTTGTTTTTGTTTTTGTTTTTGTTTTTGTTTTTGTTTTTGTTTTTGTTTTTGTTTTTGTTTTTGTTTTGCTCTTAAAGCTGTTTACCATTAAACTCCCAAGCTCTTAAATAAATTACAGTGGACTCTCTCGTTGTCGCTATTAAAGGGACCGTCGAGAGCGGGAGTTATCAAATTATAGAACGAAAAATCAAAGCAAGCTTCTTGAAGGGACTGAAAAAATTATTGACAGCAGGAGCAATATTGATATCGAGAAGATCGACAGCTAGAGAGTCGACTGTATATGGAAATTCCCTAATTTTTCTCGAGCTTGGGAGTTTAGGTTTTTTTTTTAATTGTTGAAATAATAATTTATTCAATTTTGTTGCAAGATTTTTTCCTCCTTTAATAATTCAAGAATGTTGATGTTACTATTTTTTAAACTAAAATTACAAAATTTATTGTAAAACAAATAAAACATTAATATTCTTTGAAAACATATCCATTTTTGCCTACTATTCACCACCAACCCCTACAATTATGCACGTAATGACGATGTGCCACTTTTCAAGTTCTCCCCAATTTCCACTCCTTTTCGCCCCACCACCACCCGATAACCATTTCCATCAGTGAAAATTCTACAACACAACACCATTACTACTAATACCACAACTGCTGATGGCATCCTCCTGTGTGTTTCTCCCCACAGTTATCATCCTTTTTTCGTGTCTGAGATTTCCCCCCACCACCCATAGTGAGCGATGAGTTCCGGCGCCTACTGCGCAAGCCCGTTACGCGCGAGCATACTTTCAGGGGTATTTTCGGTGAGTGGCTCCCTCTGTTGCACACAAGAATCCCAAGAGTTGGCACGTTAACGGAATCGGTTCAAATGAAATGATAATAAATTTGGACAACCGAATAAATGAGAGTGGATAAATGCGTGTGGATTTGGGGAGGTTTAGTGGGTGGGAGTGGGAGCAAAGTGAGTGGGTGGTATGAAATGTCATGAAGTTGGGTCTTGGCTTGGTTCGTTCTGCCTCTTGGAGTAAGTTTCACGGCGGAAACGCTGTGGGACACGGTCGGGTTCGGGTGAGTTATGAGGGTTGGAAGGTGGGTGGGTGGTGACACCAGGGAGTTTGGTTTGGGGGAATGGTTGATGGTTTTTGGGACGAAAAACGATGAGGGTTGAAATGAGTTTCCACAGTCCCGAAACGGGACGGGAACTCGAAGTACCCGAAGAAATGCTGCAGCGCGCTAATGGATTTTTTTTTTTTTTTTTTTTTTTTCATAAAATTATTTTTATTAGGTCCTTTTCGGTACTGGGACCTGGTTAGGACCGAGTCGGCTTTTGTAATTACAAAAAACTGAATAATTACAGAGGATCTTGTGTGTAAATGTTAGTGGGAGGGGAGCCGATTACCCGCGGCCTACTCGGGGTTAGTAGGGAAGGGATTGATGTTAAAGACAATGCGTGGGAAGGGAAGGGGGATTGTGTAGGGGTCTTGGTTGGCTCTTCTGGCCTTTGCGTTTTGTCCTCAGCCGCAACTCGGTGTCCAGCTGCTGGGGCGATCTTGCTTTGCTTCCGGTGCAAACCAGAAACGACGGCTTTGTGTGAAGGCGAGTTATACTAAATAGAGGAAAACTAACTGAAGAGAAACTAACTGGAAGAAAACTAAATAGATATTTTGGAATCTGAGAGGAACTGATAGATAGGATAGAGAACATCAAGGTCTAGCTGAGATAGCGCGTCTCGCATCGGGATTTCTGGTGGTCTTCCTCGGGCCCTGAGGGTATCTTTCAACTTAATTCTGTGAGCCTGGTGATCTGGACACGCCCATACGAGATGGTCGATGTCCTGATAACCCTGCCCACAGTCGCATATGTTCGTATCACTCATGTTGATACGGTAAAGATGAGCCTTGGACGAGTAATGGTTCGACATAAGGCGGGACATCGTTCTGATGAATCCACGCGTCAAGTCCATTCCCTTGAACCAGGCTTTTCTTTGCACCTTAGGTCGTATGGAATACATCCAACGTCCTTTGGTGTCGTCGTCCCATTGATTTTGCCAATCCAGAAGCGCACGCTGCCTCGGAAAACCGTAGCATTCTTGTAGGCTAATTGGCCTTTCAAAAATGTTTCCACTCTCAGCACCCTTCTTGGCGAGCAAGTCCGCTTTCTCATTACCCGGAATCGAGCAATGAGCGCGGACCCATACCACCGTGATGCTGAAGGACTGAGCCGCCAGGTTGTTTAAAGTCTTGCGTATTTCCGTGAGGAAAAACGTAGACTCCCTGGTCGGCTTCAGAGTCCGGATAGCCTCAACAGAGCTAAAGCTATCGGTGAAGATGAAGTAGTGGTCAGGTGGCATGGTCTCGATGATTCGCAGTGCGCAGTAAACCGCGGCTAACTCTGCGACATAAACCGAACTCGGGTCCTTCAGCTTAAAGAACAGCTGATAAGATTCATGATAAACACCGAAGCCCGTACAGCCGTCGAGCTTGGAGCCATCGGTGAAGAATCTGTTGTTTGGAGGAACATGGTTGTACTTTGATGCGAAGATCGACGGTACAACTCCCCGCAGAAGATGGTTTGGGATACCGCGAGTATCGGCTTTCATGGACGTGTCGAAGCCAATCAGGGTGCTGCTGGTTAACGGAGGCGTGCGCTGTACCGTTGTGCTCGGGCTCCACTCCCACGATGACATAAAGTCATAATATAGAAGCATGCGCCGAGACTCAACGTGAAGGTTCAGCAACGTTTCAAAGTTGTCAATTACCAGTTTATTCCTGTAATCACACCGGATCAGGAACCGGTAAGACAGTTCGTAGTAACGAGTTCGCAGAGGCAACACTCCCGCCAAGACCTCGAGGGTCATGTTGTGAGTTGAGTGCATGCATCCCAAGACAATGCGAAGACTTCGGTACTGTATCCGCTGGAGAACCAACAAGCGTGATTTCGCAGCTGACTGGAAGCAGAAACTGCCATATTCCAGCACCGAGAGTATCGTTGTCTTGTACAGTCGAAGCAGGTCAGAAGGATGAGCACCCCACCGATTGCCAGAGACGCTGCGCAGAAAATTAGTTCTTTGCAGGCACTTTTGCTTCAGGTAGTTAATGTGCTTCCCCCATGTTCCCTTCTGATCAAAGATGGTTCCCATGTACATGAAGTGGTCCGACTGCTCGATAGTCTTTCCCGAGAGAGAAAGATTGAGCTGCGGCGGTTCATGCTTCCCCGTAAAAACGACCAGTTCCGTTTTCTCCGGAGAGAATTCAATACCCTTTCCAACTGCCCAATGGGCCAAGTTGTTCAGGGTATCTTGCAAGGGTTCTAGCAGATCGACTTCCTTCTTGGCAGCGATTGAAACCACTGCGTCATCTGCGTACTGTATAAGGGTGCAGTCTCCGGTCAAGCAATCATCGATATCGCTGACGTAGAAGTTATACATGGATGGACTAAGGCGTGAGCCTTGTGCCAAACCCATGTAACTTATCCGGGTGATTGCCAGATCACCTTGCACAAAGTGCATGTGTTTTTCTGACAACAGGTTGATGAGGAAGTTGCACATCGTCGGATTGAGACCGCTCCGCCGCAGCTTTACTCCCAACACATCGATGGAGACTGAATCGAATGCACCCTTGATGTCTAGAAAGACAGAAGCCATTTGCTGTTTCTTACCACGGGCTATGTCGATCCCTGTGGCCAGCAAGGCTAGACAGTCGCTTGTTCCCTTGCCTCTCCGGAAGCCATACTGCGTGTCAGACAGCAAGTGCTCTCGTTCCATCCATGGTTCGAGGCGGTCGAGGATCATCTTCTCCAGCAACTTGCGTAGACACGACAGCAAGCTGATTGGACGATACGAGTTGTGGTCGGATGCCGGCTTACCGGGCTTTTGAATGGCAACCACCCGGACCTGTCGCCATTCGTGTGGAATTATGTTCTGCTCCACGAACTTGTTGAACAGATTCAACAGACGCTGCTTGGCGACGTCCGGAAGATTTTTCAGCAAGCTGAACTTGATCTTGTCCGGACCAGGAGCAGTGTTGTTGCCCGTCAATAGTGCTATGGAGAGCTCTACCATCGAGAAGGGAGGATTAGAATCGCTCCCATCAACAACGTCGAATGATGGTTGTGTCGGCACCGAGTCCGGGCACACCTTCTTGGCGAAATCCAATATCCACTTGTCCGATTTTTCCACACTCTCGTTCGGAACGGAACCTCTACGCATGGCCCTCGCAACGCGCCACAGAGTGCTCATGGACGTATCTGCTGGTAATCCTTCAACGAACTCCCGCCAGTACATTCGCTTCTTCCGCTTCAGAGTATTACTGTACCTGCGATCAAGAGCTCTGTACTTTTGGAAGTTCGCTCGGATTCCACACTTGCAGAAGTCCACATAAGCTTCAGACCTGGCCGCCGAGAGATCCGTACACTCCTTGTCCCACCAGGGAAGAGGAGGGCGCGTTCGGATGTACGGTCCCGGGACGGGTTTTGTCTGAGCTTGTAACGCACTGTCATAGATCAAATTAGCCAGAAACGCATATTCTTCAAGCGGTGCCAACCCAGCTCGCAACTCAACTCCAATGGAGACTGCCTCCGCGTACTGTTTCCAGTCGATATTTCGCGTCAGATCGTAAGGCATCTCCACCGTTGTCGATTGCTGTGGGCCATGGCTAACCAGAATAGCGATCGGCAAATGATCACTGCCACGAGGATCTTGAAGCACGTTCCAGTCACAGAGAACTGCCAAACTGTTGGAACAGAGCGACAAGTCGATGGCACTCGCCTTCGTACCGGACGTAGTTGGCGTTGGTGGTGTTGCAATCCGCGTAACTTGCTTGTCCCTGTTTAGGAGGGTCATCTGGAAGTCGTCGCACAGTTCATGAATCAGATATGCTTGAGGGTCTGTCTTGTGACTTCCCCACTCGATGCTGTGAAGATTAAAGTCACCCAGAACCAGTCGCGGTGCCTGCAACAGCTCAAGCATACCCCACAACTTTTGTCGAGTTAACGACACCTGTGGGGGAACATAGACGGACACAATGCAAATGTCCAGTCCTCTGATCCTGGCCTGTACTGCGACTGCTTCGATTCCTCCTAGCTTCGGGAGCGTGACCTTTCTAAAAGTGTGGCATTTCCTGACCCCAATCAGTACGCCTCCACCTCTATTTGGCCCTGCCCTGCTCTCTGTGATGATGTTGTACCCCCGGAAAGCTGGCGTCTCATCTCCGATAAGAAACGTTTCGCTCAGCGCAAACACATCACAGTCTCGTTCGAATGCGAATTGTTGAAAATCGTTTAACTTGGGGGTTAAACTTCTGCAATTCCATTGTAGAAAGGAGATGCCGTTTTTCGTTTTTGGTGTATTACCCATCAAAGGAAATGAACGACAAGAGGGGCGTCGTGCTAGCAAGCTGTTTCCCGATGTGTCTAGCGAGAGGCTCAAACCTCTTTATGATTAAACGCGTCGGTTCACTCACAAAAGAGCACAGCCATTCCACGATTGTGGAAAAAGGAAGGACTCCTTTGAAGGCATCGGTGATCGGATTCGGTTGAGGAACCGTTTTTAGGGGGATCTTTGGCAGCTTGGGAACGGGCTTCAGCGGCTTGAGAGGAATCGGTGCCGGCTTCGGTGTCGGCTTCGGTGCCGGCTTCGGAGCGGGCTTACCCGACGGACCGAAAGGAAAATCCTCCTCGAAGTTCAACGAGTCACTTTCCTTACCCTTGCCGCCAGCGGCTTTCCTGGACTTGGAAGCCTTGTTGCGCTTCGGGTTTGGTCCGGAAGAGTCACTTTCTTCGTCTCTCTGGAAGAGGACCTCCACATCGGAATCTTCGTCCCCCGAATCTTCGTCCGCCAAAGGAGCGAAGCGATTGGGGTGGGTCACCTCACTAAGGATTTCCGCGAAGGACTTCTTGGAGCGTTCCCTCAAGGATCGCTTCATCTTGTCCTCGCGCTCCTTGTACTTTGGGCATTGTCGAGTTTTGTGCGGTTCCCCGCCACAAAGCAGGCATTTTTCAGCCTGCTTTTGGCAATCCACGTCCTTGTGGGGGCCGGCGCACTTTGAGCACTTGCTCTTGTTGCTGCAGTAGGTCTTGGTGTGTCCCAACTGCTGGCAGTTTTCGCAGCTCATCACTCGCGGAACGTACAATCGAACTGGAAGCCGAAGCTTGTACAGCTCAATGTAGTCCGGCAGAGCTGACCCTGCAAAAGTCACCCGGAACGAGGCAGAAGGAATGAACTTCTTCTGGCCACCCTCGGTGGTGACGTTGCCCAGTTGCCGGCACTCGAGTACCTCCACAGCTGGAAGTTTAGGGTTCTTGAAGCGTCCCACCGCCCTTGAGAGGTCGACAAGCGACAGACTGTCATCGGTCACCACGCCGTCGATCTCGACTTTGTGGGCCGGAATCCAAACACGGTACTCAATGCTGAACCGCAGATCAGTTACGATCTGATTAGCTTGCACCGCGGAGTTCACGATCACGCGGAGCTTGCTCTTGTTCAGCTTGGTACATTCGACCACCCCAGGATAGTGCTTCTGCAAATCCTTGGTGATCTGTACAAAGTTTAACGGCTTCTGTTTGGGCCGGAAGAAGACCACCCATTCCGTTTGCGATCCCTCTTGATACTGACGAGGACGAGGAATCGGTTTTTGGGAATGAGGATTCAGGAGCGGTGGGGGATTTGGATCCGGATTCGGCACCGGTGTTTTAGGAGGAATTGGATCTGGATTGGGAGAAGGAATTGGGTTTGGAGTCAAGGGGGGAATCGGGTCTGGAGTCAAGGGAGGAATCGGTGGTTGAGGGGGAACCGGATTCGGATCTGATTTAGGACGCTTTCGCTTCTTCCTCTTAGACCCGTCCGTGGATCCCCCTTTACCGTCAGCATCCTTATCCTTCAGGAAGTGATCCCTGTTGGTGGTGTTTGAAGGAACTCCCGAGACAGAGTCCTTCATTTCCACGTCCTCGTCACCATCAATGGATGAATCGAAATCAGATTCCTCGTGTTCCGACTCGGTCGGATTACTCGCTAATGGATTGTTGTAAGGAATATACACAAATGGTGTTATGTTTTTTTTTTCTGTAAGTTGGGGTGGATATGGACTATTAGTTTTATGAGTATTGAATTTGATCACAGCGTTATATTTTTTCCTTATAAAGGTTATTTAGGCGATTGTAGCCAAAATATTCTCAAAAAATAAAGAAAAATACATTAAAAAAGATTTTTCTAACGGAACACAACAAACTTACAATGACTTCTTGAGAAAAAAAAGAAAGTTAATTTCAGATCATAGATCGGATACAGTCGTTATAAATATTTTTAATGAATTCTCCGATAATCGCAATTATTTAACACTACAACGAATTTTTTTGTTTAGCTAATTACTCAAAAAATAACTGCAAATCAGCAAAAAGATCAGTTGTAATTAATTTGTTTTGCTTTTGGAAAGGCTTAAAATTATGGAAAAAAGATTATTTCTGAGCTTTAAAGTACAACAAAAGCTTTAATGTATTATTTGTCATTTTTTTTAAAGAACATTACTAAAGAAACATGTTTTTTTTTTCAAGAGGATTTCAAAATTAAAAGAAAATTTTCCTTTATTGTCATGCAAACTGTATCAATAGTGTCGAAGATATAGATGGTTGAAAACTTAAGGTTCAATAAATAACACTAGAAAAACATTTTTTTCAAATTTTCTGGCTTTTAAAACCATATTGTAGAAATTCAATAATTCTCATAAAAAATTAGGCAATTATTCGTGATTTGTGGGAATGAATCAAATGTATCGAAAACCGGGGTGACTTTGATAGGATTTCAATTTATTTTTGGAATACTTTCCTATTGGTAAGGTTTTTTTCAATATTATTATTTTTAAAACGTGTAAAAAAGGTTTTTTCAACAGTTCTTATTTTGTATTCCGTGGTGACTTAGATAGTCATAGTTTTTCTTGTTTTAATCATATTTAAGATGCTCAAACTTTTTTTGTACGTTAAATGTACCATCACTAAATTAGCTGATATAGTTTTTTTTACAAAAAACATTTAAATTTTAGGTAAAATTGATAAAATGTCGAAATTTTGCCTGATTTCTTTTAAACTCGTTTTGTTTATAAAATTATTGATTTATATTGCATTTTATACTGAGTTCGAAGCACGAATCACAAGCTTTCACATTTTACCTAAGATTTGTTCAACTGAAATTGCCTATAAATTTGGAGATTTTTGTTTCAAAAACACATATTATCAATTATTTATAAACTTATTTAACCTTCTCCTAGTGGAAAATTGTCCAATGAATCCGAAAATGCATTCCGTTTACCGATTCAAAATCATGTTCATTGAGAAAATCATGACACTTTGAGAAGATTTAAATAATGCAATTCAACAAAATTTTATTAATTATAGTTTACAAATCTTTTAAAATTTTCAAAATTTTATTAAAAGTTCTTCTTGATGTACTTTAAACACTTCTCTACCACGGTCAGAATGATTCCATATCATTCCGGACGTATTTAATTTGTACTCTTCATTTTGCGGAAAAATTTCAAACCTATCAAAGTCACCCCGTTTTACGGTATCTTTAAATTTGAAAAAAAAATATATAAAAAATAAGACTTTATTTCAAACAAAAATTGTGTACATGAAAAACTCAAAAATGGAGTGGATCTTTATGATTTCGATTACTTTTTTTTGTATTTTCAGCCTTTTATTTGGGGAGCTCTGGGAGGATTTTTTGATCGACTTGGTGTCTTCGGCAAAGTTGTAGCTTATGATCAGAAATTTTCGAAAAAAAATCGCACGGAAAAATCTGATTTATTTAATTTAATTTTTTATTACTAAAAGTTAAATTCCCAAAAAAAACTTTTTTTTTTTTAGAAAAGATCGGTTTTTTGGATAAAAAAGTCGGAAAACTGTACAAAAAAAAAATCCTTTTTTTAAGCAGCATTTAATTTCCGATCGAAAAGTTCTTTTTCTTTGAAGTTTTTTTTCGATAAAATATACATTTTTCAAATTATAGTTACTTTAAGGTATAAACTTTCGATTTCTTTTCATTTATTTGCATTTTAAAACTACTTTTTAAAGAAAAGCACCCCCCAAAAAATATTTTTGAAATGCTGATAAAATTTCCTAAAATTTTCTCACTGAAACTTTAAAAATATTACAATTAGTTTCTGACAAAGAATACGAACCGATGAAAATGTTTTTTTAACGACTCACCTAATCAGCCTGTAAGTTTCAGCTGAAGATATCTCGCAATTCAATAAAAAATTATAATTTGGACATAACTATGATTTTAGTAAAATTATCCATTTGGAGACTTTTTCAAAAGTAAAGGCTGACTTTAAAATTTTAAAATTGAAAAAAATAAAAAATCGTAAAAAAAGATAGATTGTAAAGACTCAACTCAATGATAACTTTTTCAAAAATTTATTTGGCCGATTGAAAATAGTTTTACACTAAAAATTTAAAAAAAAATCTAAGTTGGGTTTAAGTCGAAATCGATTTTTGTGATGAGAATTACATCAAAAAGTGTGACCATATTTTTCTGAATAGTCCTGTTCTTACACTACAACTTTGTCGAAGACACTGAATCGATCAAAAAATCTTTACTTGAGATGCAGATTTCGGAATATTTTTGTAAAACTTTTGTATAAATAGAACCCAAATTTGTATCAAGTTTCAAATAAATCCGGATTTTCGACCTTTGTTCAAAACTTTTTGCCAGCCGCATTTTTGTGTGTTTTTCTGATTTTTATTCTTTAATATCAATTTATAGTTTTTCAAACAAAATCTAAACATACATTTTCTTACCAAAATAAACAGCAAAAAAGATTATTATGGTTAAAAATTCAAATTTTTATTGAAATAGATTTTTATCAATTAAGAATATTGTTAGTTATTTTTTTCTTGAAATTTAGGCTTTTGATTTTTTTCACAAATTTTGAGTTTTGGAACGAGAACGTAATACTTTTGGATTTTTTCATTGATATTATGCAAATTTTTGACTGTAAGATAACTTTATAGTTTCTAAAGCATTTTATGAAAAGAATAGTTTATTTTATTTAAATTTTTGGATTTATTTAATGTTGAGTTGGAAATATCAAAAGTGAAGAAATTTCTTTCACAACAACCTTAGACTAAACATTTTAAATTATCGATTAGCTTCCCCAACCTGCTTCCCATTTTTCCCCCGCCTACTCCTCTTTCAAAAATCGAAAAGAAAAGCCGCCCCCAAAAAACACTTTGTTTTTGTTTACAACTCTCTCGCCCATCATTCTCCCTTTTCTCTCTCCCTCTCTCTTACCTTGTGAGTTGGCAGGTGCTTGTTGATTTGGTTGCTGCTGCTGAGGATTGCTTGGATTGTTTGGGCCACCGCCACCTCCTCCGTTCGGGTTGTTGTTGCCATTGTTGTTGGCACCACCCTGGTTCGGATTGGGACCACCCTGGTTGGGCTGCTGCTGCGAGTTGGGACCTCCGTTCGGGGCTTGCTGCGATTGGGGACCACCGGGCTGGGGTTGCTGAGATTGCTGCTGCTGGTTGGCTTGCTGTTGTTGGGCTTGCTGCTGGCTGAAGAAGACACCCTGCTGGGCGGCCACCGAAACGCCGGTCTTGAGGTCACCGCTCAGGTGTAAATGCTGACCGGCGGAAACCTGGAGAGGGAAGGAGAGGAGATTTTTTCATGGTTTAAAAATTGGTCGATTGCTATCAATAGGTACGAGAAAATGCTTGCATTTTTGCAGTTTAAATATTTTCCCATACTGCAATGTTACATTTCAGAAAAAAAGTCTGAAATTGCAATTTGATTCTTGTCACATTATTTTTTGCTGTTGGTACGAAAAAAAAATTTGGGAAAATTGCTTCCCACAATCTGTTTACCTGGTGCGAACCAAACGCCTACTTCAATGTCGAGTATGATCGAGTGTGTGTTGGTGTTTGCAAACCGCCATGTGTGAGTGCACTCTCGTTGAGAGCGATCAAGAGGATAACACAAAAAATGCAAAGCGGTTTTTGCCGTGTTCACAGCAGTGAATCTGATATTACTCAGTTTAGAGTTAGATTTGATGAAATTAATTGAAAATTGCCTTCCTGAAAATTTCATTACTGCAGCCGGCACTAGCTAGATTCAGCTAACTAAGTGTACCAAAGTTGATTGTAATGCACACATAAGCCGATTGGCAGACCCAATTCAATTACACTCAATGTTTTGTAAACTCCAGCCGCCCAATAAAACTAATTGAACCCGGCTGATCTTTGACCCGGCAGCTTTATCCCAAACAGCAGCAGGCAGCCAGGCAAATTATTCATAACCATGTACTCTGGACGTTTTTGAGCGTTGCAACCTGCAACTGAATGCAATTTTCATTATATTTGGTTCAAACAATCACATACACACACACTCTCACGTGTGCAGAGCCCAAAAAGCCAGACACTTGTTTATTATGCTCAAATAAGTACGCAAACAATATCGACCCTTCCACCCTTTCTGCCTCCACCTCCTGAACAACCCGTCATTTTTGTGTGCCAACCAATCGGGAAAACTGACACATTTTGCATGCACTTCCGGCTGGATGCACTTCTGCTGCTGCTGCTGCTCCGTTCAGTCACAAACATACATGTACAATAGCTGGAGCTGGGAATGGCCTCTGGTGTTGAGCTGCAATTGTTGGATTTATGAAACGGGGTAGGGAGTTGTCATTCTGACAAAAATCTCTATTTTTCATAGGTTGTAAAGATTTCCCAAAACAAACTCTAGCAGTTGAAAATCAAAACATTTTTTTTTGTTTGTAAAATTGGAAAGCAAACCACCAACTCACACAGCAGTTGCCCCAATGGTTTGGAAATTTCGCGCAAAGGGAAATTTATGTTAAATTGGACGACCAATTTGAAAAAAAAATTACCAATTACAAAAAAAAAATCATCGAAAAAATACAAAAATTGTGCCATTTTTGTTACTCAACTATAAAATTTTTAGTAACATGTAATTTTATTCAGAGTGACCAAAACATTTTTAAAATGGTATTCCCAGATTTCAAAATATTTTCCCGATTCGAAATGATTTTAAACTTTAGTTTTTCTCTACTTAAGATGTTATTTAGAACAAGTTTCTTCCTAGGATAAAATTATTATTTTTTGTTTAATTTTTCATAACTTGTTTAACATGTTTATTTTTGTTTTCTACTGTATCGATTATTGCCATTTTTTTCCATTAGTTGTAAACATTAGCTTTATATTTTCCAAAATAACGTTAGGTCATAGTTGATATCATTAAAAAAAAACTACAGAATTATTTTACAATAAAATTTGCGGATAATAGAATCTGGACTGTATTAGGAGAAAAAGACAACTTTCAAAACTTTTTAAAAGACACATCAAAAAACCAAGACGACGGTCTTATTATTTGTTCCAAATGTTCTTGTCAAAAGTTTGATAGGAACTAAATTTTATTCATAAAAAAAAAACAAGAAAGTCAAAAAAGTTGAGTAATCTTTTTGTGACCCGTTTCGTGAATTTTGATATTTTGAAATTCTGAACCGTTAAACTTTTAAATTCTTGAAAATTAGGTTTTTTTTAAGAATTGCATTTTTGATTTTATAAGTTTCTGAATGATTGAACTTGAAACTTTGAAAATCTTGATTTTTTATATTTTCAAATTTTCAAATATTTGTAATATTGAACTTCTTAATTCCAGGATTTTTAAATTTCTTAATTTTCTAGATTGAATTTGAGATTTTTGAATTCTTCAAAATTTACATTTTTCATATGCTCCAATTTTGAAATTTCCTTTTTTTAAATTTGTATTTTTGAAATTCGATTTTTTTGAATAGTTTGAAATGTATGTAATGTACGCCAAATTTGATGGTGTACTCAGAATTTAAAAAAAATCGTTACTCAACTGTAAAAAGTTTTGGCACATGTAATTTAATTCAGGGTGATCAAAACAATTTTTATTTGGTATTCCTAGATTTCAAAATATTTTCCCGATTCTAAACAATAACTTCAAATAATATTCGTACCAGCCTAATTTTGAATTTCTTAATTGAAGAATAAAAAAAAATCTAGTGCGAAATTGATATTTTTTAATTCCTTAAATTTAAAAAAATTAAAATTCTTCAATTTTAAAATTTTGATTTTTTTTTAATTCGATCTTTCTGAATTTTTTGAATTAAAATGAAGATATTTTAGATCTTAGAAAATTTAATTATTTTTAAATTTTTTAACTACTAATTTTGTTAGCTAATTGTTTTTGCCTTTGAAATTTTTTAATTCCATGATTCACCTTGAATATTTTAAATGTTGAATTTGATAACATTTCTATTTATTTAAAATTTTCATCAAATTTTAGGATTTTGAAATTTTAGGAATGATTTTATATTTATAAAAAAAAATCAAACATTAATATATTTGTGTTATTGAATGAATAAGTTGTGTGTTATTGAATGAATAAGTTAGGGAATGTTGAAATTCTAAATTTTTGAATCAAGAATTTTAAAATTTTCGCTTTTTTACCCAAATCACCCAAATTTTTTTGTCTTGTTTTGAATTTTGAAATTCTTGACTATTCATATTTCTTAACTTCATAAATTCAGAATTAAAAATGTTGTTTTTTTCAGAAATTAAGAAATTCACAAATGTTTTTTTTTTAATTTCTTTATTCTATTTTTTTATTTTCTAAACTTCTGGAACTAGAATGAGAAATGAGTAAGAAAAAAGATATATCTTTAATCGAGTAGAGCGTGATAGAGGCACTTAGTTTTTGTTTTCTAGCAAAAGAAGTTGGCAATCAAGGAGCGTTCTTTTATTACGTAACGCGAAAAATCGGATTTCTAGACCCCCTCCCCCTCCTCGTAACAAAATTTCCATACAAATTAAAAAAAATAATTATGGAGCGTAACACGGCCTCCGACCCTCCCTTCCCCCTTACGCGTTGCGTAATAAAAGAACGATCTCTCAAGGTTGTAAATTAATAATGAAATACTTTCTGAAGAATTAAAAAAAATCCCGGTTTTGTTGGGTTAATCACGGGGTTTTCCAGCATTTTCAGGTCAATAAAAATTCCCGTGTTTTCTCAAGATAGCCACACTGAATCATTTTTTTTTAATTTAATGTGCTTTTCGAAACTGTTTATCTAAATCGAAATTAATTATCATCTGAAAATTTTGTGTTTCATTTTCAACAGTGTAACAAACACCTAATTTTAGGACCAGACAAATACAAAAATTGCGATTTTTTTAAAGTTTATTTTTTTCACTTTGTTTCGTCGTTCGTGTCTGTCGCGGGTGACCTTGAAAGGCTATGATCATCGACAACCAACTTTTTTATTTCGTAAGATCGCGATAACTCGTGAAGTTTTGCAAGCAAACCCTTATGTTTGTACTTCAAAATAAGTGTGGTTAGTGTTAGTGTTGTTCTCAGAGACGATAAATTTATGAATTTAACGAGTTCTTTTCATTTTATTAAGATTAAAATGAACTCTTTTGAAACGCAAAGAAATGCAAAACTGAATAATTGATATACTGTCCAGACTCGATATTTCGAAAGAATCGCAAAAAAATCACTGCGAGTAGATTATCCAACAACGAGATATTTTCTTTAATTATCTTATTTTGGGTCTTCAATCTCAAATATGACGCTAATTCCTTATTTAAATCTTTAAATTTACAGTAATCGATACATTTTCCTTATTAGTTCTTTGAATAGAAAAATAAATTGTTTATTTACAAATTTGACACTTTAATTACAATTTTGACAGTAACATAACTGTTATAATGCATAAAGCATATTGGGAAACTTTTTCTAATATTGTCTGTCTTCATATAGTCAATTTTTCTAATCTAACACAAACGCAGCCAGTCCGATGGAAGCATGCTGAAAATTCTTGTGAATAGATTACGCCCCAAGCACTTTTCCTGTCAATATTAATAATTTCAGTACATCCGAGAACACCCGAAAATGTTACAAAAACGTGTGAACGGATTACATTTTACAGAATCTACAGGGGAGGAAGAATGCGTGGACATACCGTACCAACCGCTCCGAATTCGTTAGGTGTGCTGTTTTAGTTTAAATTTGGCAGATAATTATATCTTAAGGTGGAATTGAGCAAATTTAGGTTATGAAAAGGTAGGATATAAACAGGGACATCAATCCTGATTCAACAATAGTTTCTTGATTTTTTTTTGTTAAAATCGTATCGAAATGAAGTAGAACCGTATTTCATTTTTCTTTCTCTTTCCCTAAAAAAAATAAAACAAGTAGATACTGAAGAATCACGATGATGGCAAGTGAGGACGATGGCCATGTCCATGTGGCACCCAGGGTCGGAAAAAAGGAAGGCATAATGGCAAATGACCTAAATTAAAACGGTGTACACGCTGCTGCTTCTTCATTCTTCCTCCGCTGCCTGCAGGGGCAAAAAAGTCCTTCTCCCCATTTTTACGCCGAACGCTGTGTGTGCGCGCTCTCATTTTGTCTGAGTGTGTCTAGTGTGGCCGTGAGGGAATTTTGATGAAGGTTGTCTTTGTGTAGTTGGAGCCCTGGCCAGTGCAAGAGTGAGTTGAAGTTTGGGGAATGTTTTACACAATGCAATTTAAGCAGATTTCATCAAATTTCCTTAATTCTGTTTTGATTTAAAATTTAAAAGTTCTATTCTAGGAACAACAGAACAGAAAAATAACAAAAAAAATTGATTCATAGCAATGGTTTTAGCTTTTTTTTCAAAAATAATTTAAGCAAAATAGATCGGCAGTATGTTTACATAAATTTACAATGAATAATGGATTGATGAAAAATTTCATGTTTTAGCAAACTTAGACAAAATAAGATACAAACAAAGAAAATACAAGGTTTATCAATGTATCCAAAGAAAAAGCTCATGAGTTAACAAAAAAAAAATAATGAAACAATTTTGTCAGTGAAAAAAAAATTATTCTAAAATCCACGTGTTTGCTTCAAAGGAAGACTTTCGTTTAAAAGTCCTAACGAAAGTTTGCATCGCCTACTTCATTGACAGAATCACAGCAAACCCACTCTCAAACGACGATACAACGATAATCAGTCCGATATTCGACAAGAGGTGTGCCTACTACGACGACACCGCGCGAGTTCCTCTCTTTGAACTTGACAGTTTCGTTCCGTTTTTCTGTCGTTTGACCAGCAGCAGCATTTTGCGCGCGTTTCCGCCGTTGGCCGGTCGTCGTAGCGCGGCGCACGAGTCTCGTGTGCGCCGGTATCCGAAAAGTACCAGGCGATCAGAACTGCCCGAAGGTGACAAGCAAGCGAGCGTTCTCACTTCGGCTCATGCTCACACTCACCCCGTCATAGCAGGCGAGTGGTGCTGTGTGGAATGTGTGACAAAGTGGAGAGAAACGGAATCGCGCGGATTTGTCACCACCACACCAAGAGTAAGCAGCCACGGCGTTGATGATGATGACGATGGCGTTTGAGATTTTATCTTTGATTCGCGAGGGGTTGGTGAGGCTCGGAAACGAAGCAAATCCCAAAGAAGATAAGGTTGAACGTTTCAAAATATTTTTAAACGTTATTTTTTTAAATAACTGGTGCTAAAATTCATGAATAACTCTAATGTTTCAAACGATTTGAATTATTAAAAAAGGAATTATTTAGGTTCAAAATTGACAACACTTACCAGACAAAATAATCTGCTAATTATGACAAAAAATACTAAGTCCTTGAAAATAAATCCCTCAAAATAGGTTCCATCATTCAATTCTTTAATATTCATCGTAAGTTAACATAAATCATTGATTTTAGTGTAAACATGTTGAACATTCTAGATTACTTTTCCAAAACCACCAATGCGCCATGGGTTTTCTATGTACATAGGACCTTTTGAAAAAGTAAGCAAAAATATCAAATTTCATGAAAGTATGGCAAAAGAAGTTTGTAGAATAAATTAATGGGAGTTTTATACCAATTCTATGAAGATTTATAAAAATCCAAAGCATGGATGAATTAGTCAAACTAGAAATAACTTTACGTTTTATCGTTTATTTTCCTTTCCTTCTTTGACTCGAGATTATCAAACATTGAACTCAATTCTTAAACTAACAAAACAATATTCCCAACCTTATTAGAGTATTTTAATTTGTACTTAGCATTTTGCTTCACCAATCTTAAAGCTAAGTTTGGAATTTGAAACTATTTTTTCTTTATAGAGACGAGCAGATCAGCTTCTTAAAGCTAGTTTTGGTCAAAATGAAGAAAGACTGATAAAAATCTAAATAAAAAAATACAATATTTGTACGGAAGGATAATATGTTAATAAATCCTCTGCCAAATAACTTTTTAATATCTCGAAAAAATAAACTAAAGCAGCAAAAAAAAATATTTTTAATGGAAGGTTGAGTGCATTCCCTTGCTTTAGAATCACTTTTAGCATGTTTTGGTTAATTCAAAAATCATATAAATTTAGTTGAATTTTTAATGTACAAATGCGCAAAAGGGTTTTTTTCTCGCAAATTTTCTTTTATTTTTCACCAAATCGTATTTTTTTTGCATATTAACTGTGCGGGTGTATAATTAATTTTCTTATGCTTTCTTATTGAAATGTTGAAATTTTGGCTTGTAACTTCAATAATTATTATTTTTAATTTTTATTTGGCTCTTACTCTTAAGTACCTAATTTAGAAAATTTGAATTCATGATTGGTGATGAAGTATTGAAAAAATTTCATAGGTCATTTAATTTGCAATCACTAATGGACTAAAATGAGGCCACAGATTTTGAATTCAATGTTTAAAATGAAAAAAAAAAAACAAAAAAAAAACACACACAAAAAAGTTTATTTTCATAATATAATAATAATTTTGGATAATCGAGGCTTTGAGTAATCAAGTCTGGAATATATTTCGATATTATTTAACATATTTTGAGATATGACAAAAATGATAATACAGTCCAGACTCATTTATCTGAAGAAACGATTAATAATTAATAAGAAAATCGAACTTAGTATAATACAAAGTTCGATTTTCTAATAGAATTCACAGCAATTTTGGATAATCAAAAAATGATTTAGTTTCTTGTTTTTGGAAACAAATTCGAAACATTGAAACAAAATTATCATATTTGTAGGCAATGAGCCAAAAAAAATTTTTTTTCAGAGATTCATTACAATTTTTTACAAAATTATTGATTTTTATTGTTTCCATTTTGAGATAATTCAAGGATACATTTTTGAGCGTGTTAACTGAAAAATATTTTCGACTTGGAAACATATTTTGAAAAAAAAAAGTAATGCTACATTAGTTGATAAAGACGGCTAAAGCATAAAATAAAACAAACATGCACTTATTTTTATATACAGTCCAGACTCGATTATCCGAAAGTTTGTATGGGACTTCGGATAATCGAATCACGAACAATTTTTTTTTTCGTTTTATTCTTTTTAATGTTTTCAACATCAAATTCGAGTTCTGCGACCCCATATTAGTAAAATTTGCTTGGTGGTTGCCTATTTAATAATAAAATGCAGTTCTTCAATATTTCATTCGCCAGGAGGGTGGCGAGCGGGAATTGTTGGGAAAAATTTCCCAGGAAATCGATCATTTTTGGACCTCCGATTCCTCAGAAATTCGGTCGAGACTTCCGGAAAATTTTAAACTTATAAGTATTGAAGCAAAGTTATATAAACTAATCAGAAAATTATTTGAAAAATTCAAAATTGTTTGGAGCATTCAATGTTAAATGTTAATGTTCGAATACACCATTGCTTCTCTAATCTTCCTATTCAGAAAGTGTGAATTTTAACCTGTCAAAAATTCCAATAAATAATAAATAAATAAAATATTTAAGTTTGATAAATCACTCAATGCGAATTAAGATTCCTAGACATTTTAAACTACTATAGTAAACTATATAGTTTCTCAAAATAATGCGGATAAATCAATGTTTCAAAGAATAAGTATGAATTAATTCTAACTGAATTCATTGAAAAGATAGAAATTTATTAGTTGAAATTTATTATTGTCAAAAAAACTCCCGGTCCCGGGAATTCCCGGGAAATGATCCAATTTAACTTTCGATTCCCGGGAAATTGAAAATCTCGAGAATCGTCACCCTCTAATTACCATAAACTGGGGTGACTTTGATAGCCCGGGGTGACTTTGATAGGTTTTTCAAATGCCCGTCAAATTAATATCTAAACATTTTTGAGAATTTTGGGTATGTAAGCATTAAGGGATTGCTTCCCTAGTAACATTTTAGGTTCTAAGTAGGCCATAAAAGCCTGTTTAGGCTGTATGAAGGTTTTCAGAACCATGATAAAACCTGTAAGTTTAAAAATGTTACTAGGGTTATTATCGAACATTTATGCAAAACTGTGACTGTTACATTGGATGTATCAAAATTAGTGGCCAAATCAAATTTCTATCAAAGTCACCCCGGGCTATCAAAGTCACCCCAGTTTACGGTACGCCATATTGGCCTCCATCTTGGATTTAAAAATAAGATAAGATAAGATTTTATCTTAGTTAAATGAATAAATAAATAAATAAATTAAATAAAAATTCTAATTCACTTCAGAGTAAAATAAGACAACAAATTTTTTTCGTGATTCGATTATCTGAAGATTTGATTATCCGAAGTGAAATTCTTCCAAGGCCTTCGGATAATCGAGTCTGAACTGTATTTTAGGTAAGATAGAGTTCTTCAACAAGAGTGGATATAAAATTATACTTGAACATCACCTTAGCTACCACCAGATTCTATCGTTTCAAATTTCAAACACATTCTATCCACTTCTGTCTGCCTGATACTGAGTGTGGTAACATTCTCACTTGTACTCACCAATACCTGGACTCTGGTGGGGAGGCCCTAATTTGGGTTGGTCACCACCATGTGCACTCTTGTAGTGTGTGACGTATGTGTGACAGCCCCGTTAAAGCTCTCAAAAGCAAGCACAAGGGATCCACCACCCCCTCTCATCAGTTGGGTTGGGTTAAGGTGGGGATTGCGGATTTTGGCAAAATTGGACCGTTTTCCGGAGTTTGCTCAAACGGGGCTCTTAATTCGTTACCGCTGAAATGTGTGAGTTTGATTTGAAAAGTAATATTCTGAAACCAATGATTAATATTCTAAAATTGATGTTTTTCGTTGAATTTAAAAAAAATCAGAAACTAAATTTTTCAAATCAGGATTTTTAATTAATTTACCAAATTTAACAAAAAAAAAAAAGTCCCATTCCCACCCCCTCTGACGGTACCAGGAACCGTTCTAGAGGCCAGAAAATCCACCAAAAACCTCAGAGTTGGCAGAGGTACCTCCTCGCGATGGCTGAGTGCCTCATCGGGCAGAAACTTTACCGTCGAAGGTAGGGCGAGAGAACCCAGCACAAATGTTTCTGTGAGTGTGAGTGTAGAGCACCTGATGTACGCGCCAAGCCTTGACGAGTGGTGAACCGCGAATGTCGTCGTCGTCGTTCCTTCGTTAGTGAGCTTGATTGTGTGTGAGAGTGGGTACTTTGGCGGAAAGCAAAGCGTTGCAAAAGCAAAAGTCAATCAATGCAAATTGATGGATGTTCAAACGAAACTTTAAATAAGGACGGAGGGGGAGGGTGGTTGGAGGGGGAGTCCACCGAGAAGGGTTCAAACTTTAGAAAGGTTGTTTTAGGTTATTTTAATTTTAATAATCGTTTTATAAAAAAAAACAAATTCCATTGAAAAAATCTTTGCCTTCAGCAATTTTTTACCAAATCGGCTGATTTCGACCATTTTTATTTTTTGATTTGGCTCAAACATTGTGAGGGCCTTCCCTATGACCAAAGCAGCTATTTTGTGTCATTGGTTCACCTATACTATCCATAGGAGCAGCCGTGGCAGACTAGTTACGGTGTTCGCTTTGTAGGCGAATGGTCCTGGGTTCGATGCCCATCTGCTCCCAACGAGAATGTTTGAGACTAAGAAATACTTGAAATACTGAACATGAACGAAAAATCAAAGTCGCTCGAGTCGGAGTTCGATCCCCCGTCCTTTGGATTGGTAAGCAAAAATGCTAACCACTAGGCCATCGCGACTTGATGAGCTATGACTTAAATTAGGAATACTGTAACTATCAATTTATATACGCGCTGGTCCCTTGTCCATTTCAGGGCGGGGCTTGTCGATAAAGCTGAAGTACCTCGCGCTCGGCTAGCCAGCGTAGAAATGGGTCACCGAAGCTCGGCAGAGCTAACACCTTCCAAATGCCTATGCGAGTTATTTGCATGTATGGAATGAAGATCTAAAAATACATGGAAACAACTCAATTTGTAAGAAGTGACCGCGTGGTCCCGTTTGATTGGTTGCACACACACACACATTGGTTCACCTATACTCTCCATTTTCTCCATTTTGATTTTCTTAGTCTCACCCAAACAAACCACTATTTTCTAATGTTGATATCTCAGCAACTAATGGTCCGATTTTCAATGTTAAAACATAAAACATTCGTGAAATTTTCCAATCTTATCGAAAACAATATTTTGATTTTTTTTTAATCAAGACTAACATTTTATAAGGGCCAAACATTCAATAATATGCCCTTTTGAAATGTTAGTCTTGATATTTTTTTTTCTTCAAAATGTTGTTTTTGAAAAGATGGGAAAATTTCACGAATGTTTTATGTTTTAACATTGAAAATCGGACCATTAGTTGCTGAGATATCGACATTAGAAAATGGTGGTTTGTTTGGGTGAGACTTAGAAAATCATTTTGGTCATTTCGGTCATTTCGGTCATTTTGGACATTTCGGTCAATTTGGTCGTTTTGATCATTTCGGTCATTTTGGTCATTTTGGTCATTACGGTCATTTTGGTCATTTTGATCGATTTGGTCATTTTGGTAATTTTAATCGATTTAGTCATTTTGATCGATTTGGTCATTTTGGTCGATTTGGTCATTTTGGTCGATTTGGTCGATTTTGTCGTTTTGGTCGATTTGGTAATTTCGGTCATTTTGGTCATTTTAGTAATTTTGGTAATTTCGGTCATTTTGATCAATTTGGTCATTTTGATCAATTTGGTCATTTTGATAATTTCGGTAATTTTGCTCATTTCGGTAATTTTGCTCATTTTTGTCATTTCGGTCATTGTGTTAATTTTGGTCATTTTGATCAATTTGATTATTTTGGTAATTTTGGTCAATTTGGTCGTTTTGGTCGATTTGGTCATTTCGGTCATTTTGGACATTTTGGTCATTTTGGACATTTTGGTCATTTCGGTCATTTTGATAATTTTTGGTCATTTTGTTAATTTTGGTCATTTTGGTCATTTCGGTCATTTTGGTCATTTTGTTAATTTGGTCGTTTTGGTCATTTTGGTCATTTCGGTCATTTCGGTCATTTCGGTCATTTCGGTCATTTCGGTCATTTTGGTAATTTTGGTAATTTTGGTAATTTTGGTAATTTCGGTCATTTTGATAATTTTGGTCATTTTGGTCATTTTGGTCATTTTGTTAATTTTGTTAATTTTGGTCATTTTGATCAATTTGATTATTTTGGTAATTTTGGTCGATTTGGTCGTTTTGGTCATTTTGGTCATTTTGTTAATTTTGGTCGATTTGGTCTTTTTTGTCATTTTGGTCATTTTGGTCATTTCGGTCTTTTTGGTCATTTTGGTCAATTCGGTCATTTCGGTTATTTTGCTCATTTTGCTCATTTTTGTCATTTTGGTCATTTTGTTGATTTTGGTCATTTCGGTCATTTTGGTCATTTCGGTAATTTCGGTTATTTTGGTCATTTCGGTAATTTCGGTCATTTAGGTCATTTTGGTCATTTTGGTCATTTTGGTCATTTTGGTCATGTTGGTCATTTAGGTCATTTCGGTCATTTCGGTCATTTCGGTCATTTCGATCATTTAGGTCATTTCGATCATTTTGGTTACTTTGGTCATTTCGGTAATTTCGGTAATTTTGGTCATATCGTTTTTTTTTTTTTAATTTAGATTTTAAGATTATTTGCAGATATGCATAAATGATTTCAATCAAACTGATTAAACTGAATTTCTAATTTCAAGTCCAATTTTAATTTTTTGAAAAAAATGGATCACAAAATGTAAACATTGCAAAGCGTGACTTTTTTTTTTGAAAAACAAAAAAAATCAAATTGTCAGTAAATTCATAAAAATATTGGGTTTTCTATAGTTTTGCGATGATGATTTGGGGTGTTTTGGGGTTAATCAGTTATCTTAAATAGTTTATAATCGATTGTATAAGTTTTTCACAATTTCAATATTTAGCGTTAATATTTTAAATAAAATTAGCAGGGGCAGTAGTATCTTGTAGTTCCATAGGACATAGATTTAAAAAAGTTTAAGTTTGTGCTCAAACCAACCTCTGATATTTATGCCGCATGCACCTGTATGTAACCCCTTAAACAATTCCTTTTGATTGATAATTCAAATTATTGATTTGTTTTATTTTATGATACCAACAAATTGGATATCATAAAATAAAACAAGTTATAAAAGTTACAATTCATCTATCTTTAAACATTCTGGCTTCGCACCTCCCCCCTTAACTCAATATTTTCATGTGTTTAGGTGCAAAAGGGTGGGATGTTTCCACCTAATCCAAATTATGATACTGTTTTGAAAAAGCGGTAATGCCGAGCAATCGATGAATGTGTTATAATGTGTTCAAACCGATGAAAAATGAACCAACACACACACACACACACACACTCACAACGGAACTGACGCTGGCACCGTGCCAGAATCGATTCCCGAACGGGGACAAACCTGGGCTGGAGCGCGGCCAAGTGTCCGCCCGCCCGCAGGGCAGTGATTTGCGAATCGCTAACGGCCAAAAAGCGATTAGGAAACGCGCCTGGCAGCGGGGGGATTAGAAAGATTTAACGACACTCTCGGAACATTTGCTTCCGCGTGAGAATTATTGGAAACTTTGTTGGGTTTTGGGGGGGAATTTTGGTTTTATTGGAAAAGTTTTGCTCAAATTTCCACTTTTAAATTAAATTGAAAATTTTAGTAGTTCAACAAAATAATGTCCTCCACTTTCGCACAATGCATTTTGCGGACTCTAATCACATGAATATTCATACCAACATGCCTCGTCAGCATTCATTCGTTTGTCATGCCACCCCCTATTTTCCACCCAATTTTACCTCCAGAATTTAACGTTTTTCCTCCCACCAAAGTGATGTTCGGTAGGAGGAGGAGCGATAAGCGAAAAGGATTGCTTTAATTAGAAAAGAATTTCGTTCCATAAAACTTTTTTGCTTCTGCCTCGCGCTTCTGGTTCATTCTTCTACTGCCCTATTTTTAATTAATTCAACAGCCGGAACATGACTGGAAATTTGGGGTGGATAAAAAATGTGTTAAATCAGGTTGTTGAACAAAAAATAATCATGAAAAAAATAAAACTTATGCTAATTGATTATCTTAACATTTTTTGCCTTTCTTACAAAAGAAAGGTTTAAGGTTTGCTTTTGGAAAAACGCTTTTTTCAGAAATCTAAAAAAATTCGTGCACGGCGAGGATTCATCCCAGGAAAAAAACCTATTACTAAATTGAAGGTTTAGATGCGTTCTTTCGATTGAATTTTGGCCCGAAACCCGGAACTCAAAGTCTGATTTTTGAGAGCTCTTTTTCTGAAATACATGGCCGATGTCTGTATCCGCTCTTAAAAATTTGTGTCTTCCATCACTGGAAAACCGCTCGTAAAACCCACAATTTTTAAAAGCCAGATCTGTAGCCGTGGGGTCGGAGACGAACATTTTATTTTTCGATTCACAATTTTCGACCCGTAAATGTGGTCAAAGCCATTTTTGGAGGTATTTTTTGGACTATTTTACAGATAACACTATCAAATTTAAAGAATTCAGTTTCAAACAAAAAACCATTCGAAAACATGCGCCATAAACTGTTTGGGCCCAAAATTTGAAGCTTTTCCAAAATGTATTTCCAGAGATATAGCGATTTTAGTGTTTTTCGTCTTATTTTTACCCTATTTTTTCCTATTAAATTTTTGGATTTATACAAAATCATATACTGAACATCAAATTCGAAGTCCCGGCTCGTTCTCGCTCGAAAGCTCGACAAGTCGTCAAGTCGAAGCTTCAACGCCAGCGCTTTTACGCTTGCGCGTTTTACGCTGTGCGTGAAAGTGTTCTTTCTGGCTTCTCATAATTGATCGACAAAGTGCAATAGCGATACATATTTTTTTAAGTTAATCATAGACTAACATTATAGACTGAGTACCCTTTATTTTTTTTCTAATAATGTCAATCCAATATGTTTTTCTTAATTAAATTTAAATGTCTTGCGACAAATAATGTACTTCTGAAATTAAAAAAAAATGGCATTTGAGGTTTAGCCTTAAAAGATTCGAAGCTTTTGGTAAAATTCTCACTGGATGGTATCATTATGTTTTTGAAAAAATAATTGCACCAATATATTTCTCGGAGTTTCATCATTTTGTAAGAAAGGCACTATTTCACCTCTGGTGATATTAAATCGGGTTTTTAAATTTTAAATTGAGAAACGAGTTGAAAACACCATTAATTTATTTTAAGTTTCGGCACTTTATGACTGCGGATTAGTCAGAAAAAGTTTTAGAACTGATCCAAATTTACCTCACAAACAGTAGTAGAAGGGTTCTGCTTCCGCAGCAGGTCATGTTACTAATTAATTTTACCTGGAAGGAGAGAGAAAAAAAACACAAAAATTAGTATTGTTGATAAGACTTTGATAGCTTTAGTTTTTTCTAGAAAGTTTTGGGTAAGTTAATCAGTTAAGAAGTAATTGATTTATGAGTCATTCCAGGTCAACTGGGTACAATTTTGGACTCGACTTTCACCGATTTGGACCAAACTTGGAGGGAACGTTCATCTATCGATAGTTAACAGAAATCCCAAGTTTGGTGCTGATTGGACCATCCCTATATTATTGGCACCGCCCTCTTTGTTGACGATTTTCTAAAACACTTTTGAGTAATTCTCGCTGAAAGTGGACCACTATTTACACAAGGTGCTCAAAAATCAAAAGCAATGTACTTTTCCAATAGCCCCCACCAAGTTATGAAAGAAATCATGTTTGGTTGGTTGAATTTGTCCTCACCTCGGCGCCACGAAGCTTAAACATTTTTTTTAATTGGTAATTTTTGGACTTAGGCGCGCCTACAAAATTGCTAATAACTTAGCAAAACTTCAACGAACCCTTGATGTTTAGGGGTGTTTTGGAAAGGAAATGAGCAGAGCTTTCGAATGAACTTGTCAGAAAAATACCGTTCCATACATTTTTTAGCCACAAAACACCAATGTATTTTTAAAAGTAATTTTTGAAGGCCGGCCGCATGTAAATAATTGACCGTGCTTGTTAATTCTGAGAAATTTGTAAAATTGGCACTTTTTTTCTCACTAAAACTAAAATATCTTGGCACTGGAGTATCGAAATTACGTTTTCTTTTAAAGAAAAATGTTCGTAGTGAAATTTTCTACATGCTACATTCATTAGTTCTACTGAAAAAAAAAGTCCACCCAATTGTAAGTGAGCATTTTACAAAAAAAAAGTAAAAAAAAACATTTTTCGACATTAAATTGCCTGGAAGAACCCAAAAACATAAATATTGGTCAATTATCGAAAGTGCATTTTGATCCTTGGACAATAAACTATCATTTAAAAAGTGAGCACCTATATTTTTTGACAAAACCTTAAAATGGGGCAAGCAAATTGCAACATTTTGGGTGCCCGAAATACGAATGGAGCGCTGCGCTCGCAGAATCAAAATTAGATTAAAAAAGATAGGAGAAACATACACCTTAGATTTATTGGTCCTTTATGTGAAATCGTCTCAGCTTTCGAATGGATTTGTCAGTTTTTCGATAAAGCGGGGCGCCGGCCTTCAAAAATGACTTTTAAAAATACATTGGTGTTTTGTGGCTAAAAAATGTATGGAACGGTATTTTTCTGACAAGTTCATTCGAAAGCTCTGCTCATTTCCTTTCCAAAACACCCCTAAACATCAAGGGTTCGTTGAAGTTTTGCTAAGTTATTAGCAATTTTGTAGGCGCGCCTAAGTCCAAAAATTACCAATTAAAAAAAATGTTTAAGCTTCGTGGCGCCGAGGTGAGGACAAATTCAACCAACCAAACATGGTTTCTTTCATAACTTGGTGGGGGCTATTGGAAAAGTACATTGCTTTTAATTTTTGAGCACCTTGTGTAAATAGTGGTCCACTTTCAGCGAGAATTACTCTTTTTTTCTTTTAGTCATAACTTTGCAACTGTCTGTGCAAAAGACTTTCTACAGGTTGCATTTTATAGAAAATTGTCCAAGGAATTCGATAAAAACAAAATTTCAACCCTTAAATGCCCCCTAATATAATATTTAAACGTTTCAAGAATTAAAATTCAGTTTTGATCAATTCATTATATTTTTATTTTTTTTATTTTATCATCATCGTGTTCCCCGGACAATTTAACATACTCATCAATGCAAACCTCAAACTAAAATGAACTATTGGCGAGAAAGAGCGATTTTACTGAACAAAGTTTGATTTTGCGCAGCACTCGGAAGTGTACTTTTCAACAAAAAGGGTGGAGTCCCGCATAGTTCGGATTTTATATATGTGAGAAACTCATTTTGAATTTGAATTCTTAGGACAGAGTGCTGCGCAAAATCAACCTTTTTTCAGTAAAATCGCTGTTTCTCGCCAATAGGTCATAGTTTGAGGTTTACATTGATTGCTATGTAAAATTGTCCGGGGAACATGATAGTGAAAAAATAAAACAAATAAAAATATAAGGAATTGGCCAAAATTGAATTTTAATACTTAAAACGTTAAAATATAATATTAGGGGGCATTTAAGGGTTAAAATATTATTTTTATCGAATTTCTTGGACAATTTTCTATAAAATGCAACATGTAGAAAGTCTTTTGCATAAATAGTTGCAAAGTTAGGATAAAAAGAAAAAAAAGTTTTTTTAGAAAATCATAAAAAAGAGGGCGGTGTCAAAAATAGAGGGATGGTCCATTCAGTTTCAAAATTGGGATTTCTAATAACTATCGATAGATATTATTTATAACTATAAAATAAAACAAAAAATTGCTGACTCTTGAACAATCAACGACGAAAATCTATGGGGGGAAATTATAATAACAATAAAAATCGTGTTGGAAATCCAAAAACTAACAATCTTAAAAAAACTGGCAGCACTGTTTAATGATAAAAGAACTTAATTTACAATTAACTTAGCGGTCGGATATCGTGAATATCGATGAATATAAATGCCATCGTAGAATTGGTTTTGAGTCACAAACCTTGATTAGCTGGCAACACTGTCCCGAAATATTGTGGTTAAAATAAAATGACTCTTTTTCTGAATTAAAATGACTTTTGGGTACGGCTTTCTGTAAATTATTTGAAATACATTTCATAGACCTTTTTGATAAGCTAGTCAGTTAGAAAATCTGGCAACATTGCTGAAAAAGGTTTTTTTTATAACTGCGGATAAAAATATGTTTATTGATAAAATAAGAAAATAATTAAATTCTTGAAGAAGTAAAATTTTATAAAGTTGAAGTAAACTCATTTCTACTTTATTTAGAAATCTCTAAAATTGTACAAAATAAGAGTACAATAATCAATTTTATTTTATAATTGAGTTATTACAACAGACATTAGTAATGCAAACATTGTTTAGCAATTGATATCAGTAATTTATTCCGCTGTTTCAAAATACAACACAATTTTTGTTTTGCTGATAACTTAATCAAATCGATCAAACAATAGCATTTCGCAACCACTATAAAAGACGATTCAAATTTTAAAACCAGCCATCAAGTGTACAAAATGACTCCACCGTCGAAATCCGCTCTACTCCTGCTCGGCTTAGGCTGCCTCCTTCTCCTAGGTCAGGTCCAGTCCCGGCCGGCCAAGTGTAGCTGTTACCACTTTCTGGACGTGCAGTGTGGCACCGATGGGCGCTCCTATCTGAACAAGTGCGTGCTGGCCTGTGCCAAGCCGTACACCGGTGCCACCCTGGAACATCCGGGATACTGCGAGGAGACGACCAACGAGTACGACGTCGTCGGGGAGAACTTCGACCCGGAGCGGATCGGGTGGGGAAAGTAGGTGGATATGGTGTTGAAGATTTTCATTTGGAAAAAAAGTTAAGTCCAAGCGAAAGTTTTAAGTGAATTGGAGGATATAAGGCAGAATTTTGATGTGATCAGATAAAAATGGTTTGAAATAAATATAAATAAAAACCAATAAAAAAATCTAAATTTATCGGGCTTTCTAACAAAGTCATTCTTATGATAGATAACATAAATTTTAAACATTTAAATAATCATTTTAAATCCCATTTTACAGTTTTCTATTATGCGCTTTAAAATGTTTTGATGTTGTAGAAGAGGTGTTACTAATAGTATAGTTTTTTTTTCAAAATAAAATGCAAATTAAACATGAAAGGAATCACCCTAAGCTTCACGAAATGGTGTTCAAAGTACCTCTAGACATATTTTTTTTAAATGAGACATTTCAAAGTTGGTTGAATATAGTGTAGAAAATTTTGTTAAATGGAATAAGGGTAATAATTTTCAATACGAATTAAATTTAGATATATGTAAAAACCAATTCAACTTAGAAATCTGTGTAAAGTGTTGTGCTTAGAGCAGATCAAATATGATTCAAAATGATAATCAAATTATTTCTATACATATCCAGTGGAACAAATCTCCGATTTCGTATTCCCAAAGAAGCCATTTTCTATCCTAAGTTTGCCCATCCAATTTTTCATACCAATTTGGCATCCGTCCATACAAAAATGGTATGCGAAATTTCAAAAACCTGTATTTTTCAAAGGCATTTTTGATCCAGCTGATGTCTTCGACAAAATTGTAGGTATTTATGTGGACTACACACAAAAAAGGAATGCGTGGATTTTGCGATATTTTTAAAATCACTATTTATCACTTAAAGTTGATTTCCAGAAAATATCATTTTTAATTTTTGATATGATTTAGGAAATATAAAATGCTTTTTTTTCAAAAAATATCAGAGAAGGCAAAAAATATAAAAAAAATTCAAAATTCAAAAATAAAACAATCTAGGTTTTTTTTTCTTCCAAAAAAATATTCTGAACTTTTTTTTAATCAAGACAAGCATTTTAAAAGGGCGTAATACTGAATATTTTGCCCATTTGAATTTTAATTTAAAAAAATCCTTCAAAAGAAACAGATTTATTTAATTTTCTTATATTTTTTCGACAGCTGTTAAATTTGTCTGGAAAATTATATGCACTAGAGCCAGCTTTAAAAATACCAAAATTAAAGTTCGACTAAAGGCTCATTTCGTGAAGAATTGCTCTCATGATAAATACGAAAAATTCCAAAAATAAATTTCTAATGATTTGTTAGCAAAAAATGATCAATTAATAAACTTGACCAATATTTGAAACGAATTTTATAAAAGTTGACAAACTGAATTCGATAAGGTTTTTCAAGTTGAATTTTCAAAAGAAAATCAAAATCATTTATTCTAAACACAAATTTATTGCGAAATTTGTAAGAAATATTTTTCAAGTATTTTTTTTTCAAGTACTGTTAAGCTTGTATTTTAAATACCTTTCGATCAATGCTATTTATCCTTTTGTTATAATGTTGGTGTTACATCATAACGTTGCCAGAGTTGCCAGCTGTATTTTTGGCTAACAATGCTCCTAAGTCGGAATGAAACAACACACACACACACACACACACACACACACACACACACACACACACACACACACACACACACACACACACACACACACCAGAAATAGAAGAATCATCATTTAAAGAATATCTTTTGAACAAAAAATCTTCAACTGATTGATTTTCTTCGAGAAGTTTGGGATAGATTTTCTTTTGTGTGTCCCGCCTCCTCTTTCTTTCGCGAGTGAAGAAAGTTCGCAAGCGATGCAGATTTTTCTGCGATTATTCCATCCCTGACACACACACAATGTTAAAATTTTGCAAATTTGTTCAAAGCTGTTTAAATGTAGGTTTACAACTACGATGAACCCTATAGATATTTGTTTGAACAGTTGAATTTTTTCTATGTTTTCGGAAATTGTATTTTTTATTGCTTGTTATATTTAGATGAAACATAACTTTAGATGAAACTTAACTTAACATAGTTTTTGGAAAAATCGTGTATTTTTTATATTTCCTAATAAACTACATAGGTTTAAACTTTTGACCAAAGAAAAAAAAAAAAAAAAAAAAAACTTAAAAGAGGAAAAGCTTATCCATATTGATTTCATGTTATAAAAGCTGTATAAAACAATTTTTATTTGGGTCTATTTTTATATATTCCTGATCATAATCAACACATTTTTCAGAAGATACCGAATCGATCAGAAAATGTGTTCTCATGATACAGTTGTTCGGTTCCAACGCATTTTTTGTATGAACGCTAAAAAAACTCAAAATTTGAAGTGAGCAACTCTCCTAGAAATCTGTTTTGCCTTCCTCACCTCAATGAGGAAAGGCTATAAAATCACTCGAAAAATTAACTTCCTTATTTGACCTCGTAGATCCACCTTCACGTATACCTATCGACTTAGAATCAAATTCTGAACGAATGTCTGTGCGTGTGTCTGGATGTGAGTCCGTGCACCGAAAAATATGCACACGATTATCTCCGGACTGGCTGAACCGATTTGGACCGTTCTGATCTCATTCGATCCGTCTTGGGGTCCCACAAGACCCTAGTTAATATTATGAAGTTTATACAAGTACTTCAAAAGTTATGCTGAAAAAACGATTTCAGCTAGACTTCGGAAGATTATAAAAAGGGTGGTTTTTGTAAGAAATGTCATGCTATATATTGTTAGAAAGGTATTTGAAAGACCTTTCCAACGCGTTCAAAAGATTGGAGATCTGACGAACCCATCAAAAGTTATAAGCACTTAAGAGTTATTTATACTGCTTTTTTAGGCCGGATCTCAAATATGTTGATGAAAAAGTTGTCCGTATCTTCCATGCGACCCATCGTTGGATAGGTAATCAAAAGACCTTTCCAACGAGCCCTGAAGATTGAAGATCTGACAACCCTATTAAAAGTTATAAGTAATTTAGTGTTTTAATACACTGTTTTGGGGACGGATCTCAGATATTTTGATAGAAATAAGTGTAATTTATACACTTTTTTGAGGTTGTTTGCATGAGTGTATTCACTTTATGATTGCGAGGAAGTCAACAACCAAATAACGTTTTTTGTTTAAATTTATTTTTTTGTATTTTTGGTTTTGCCTTAAACATTGAAAGAGCCTTAATAAAATTAATGAATGAATTTGTTACATTTTTTTAATCCATCAGCAAATATTTTAAAAAAACTAATCGATTAAATTTATCACAAGACACCATAATGGCCTAACATTTACGACTATTTCCCGGTGGCTATTCCACGTCCACTACTATTTCATGCCATGCAGTATGTACTGTACTAATAAGTGGATCAATTTTCGGTAGACTGAACTAATAACCAAAATGGCCCTGTCTGCACTGGAGCACCCACCAGTTACAGTTACGGTGATTTCCACTGGCCAGAGTCTAGCTTTTTTATATGAAAATGGAACGAATAATTATCGTGAAATTGGTGGCTGACAATAAACCCGAAATTTTAGTAGCAGTGTGACGAGGGGTCCCCCAATGTTTAAAATTTTTCCAAATTTTGCAATTGACTATATTTTCAAATATTCATCTAGTTATTCCTTCTTCAAAAAAATAAGATAATATAATTAGCTTCAATTGGTGAACCCCCCGCGATCGAAAACCACTTTCGTGTGACCTCAGGCCTTAAACAGACACTAATACACAAACACAGAGCAGCACACGTCGCGCATCGGTTCTAGCAGTGTTAAAACAAATTAGCTAAATGAGATATTTGCTCGTGCCGTGGAAAAGCAGCAGCAACAGTGCCACCCACCTCTGCCTCTCCCTTTCGATTATTTTCATGGAGTCATCAACATTAGAGCAGGGTTGGCCTCGCCTCTCCTAGTTTACTCAACTTGCAGGATTGATTTGTGGCCAATTTGACGCAGGGTTGAAGTTTGAGGGTTATTTAGTTTGAATTTTAGATTGTTTGAAAATTTGAAAAATATAGTTTTTCAATTTTGGTAAGTATTATTGAATACATTTTCATGAGAAAATTTTGATTTTTTTTGTTGAAATTAATAAAATTCTTCAAACTTCAACCCTTTATTCCAAGTGTAAGACAACAAACTCCACAGGCAGACACAATTAAGTTTCATTGGACTCAAATCACACACAAACTCACCCACTAATATCAAGTGAGAGTATGAGCGAAAAGTTACTCACATGAGATGAGCTCCAAATTCCGCTCTCACCGCTGAATTTTCACTCACTCCCACGAAGAAGAAGAAAAAGTGGGTGGAAATAGGAGGGGGGGGAGGGGGGTGGAAAACCAAACTCATTTTCCCGTGAATTGTGTCCGCTGCTTGTTCCGTTTCGTTCCGAGTGCCCCGACGATGGATATTCTAACGAACTCTGATCGTTACGGTTTGGTTTGGGAGCAGGGGGAGGGGATTTGGACACCCTGATGGGTGGGTGGTTGATTCAGTGATTAATAATTATTGGAAATGAGAACGCAGCAGAGTCGATGGACACTGTCCAGATTTGAGTTGAGTAAAATTAGCTTGCGGGGTATTCTGTTTTCAAAATATTATTATTTTGAGTTTGAAACTATTTTTACGTTTTTTGTTCGATTTGAAGAAATTGTTGGATATTTTTTCTCTTAAAGAATTATTGAAGAATTTCTTCTAGAATAGCATTTTAACGGTTTGTTGAAAAATTAAGAATCAAATTGATTTCTGAACAAAATAGAACATTTTTAATTTGGCTTATGCCTTTGCAAAATCAGAAAAAAAAAAATCAAATTACAAGCTTGGTTTCAAAATTTAAAAGAAAAAAAAAATGCATTAAAATGCACTTTACACCAGTCCAGTTGTTTTGATATCAAAATTAAATTTAAAAACGAAAAAAAACGAAGTTGACTTTGTAGCTGTCGGCCACCATTGCTAGTACCAACCACTAGTGTCTTCCTTTTTAACTACAAGGACTTCGCCGCCCTGGGCTCCTAAGTGTACTAGAGTATGGCACGGAGCGACGGCGCCGAATACCCCCCCCCCCCCCCCTCCCCGAAATTAAATTTAAAGCAATGTCAAAAAAAAAATCTTGATCGCAAAAAAAAACACATCTGATTTTCACAAAAGAAACAAAATATTACACAGTAAAAATTATGTAAATTTAGGTGGTTGAATATCACCTAGCTTTTATAATGTAATTTTACCTCGAAATCAGTCTAATAAAGAGACATTACACGAGAAAAGTGGTAAAATTACACGTGTTCAGAGGTAAAATTACACAGAAATAGATGATGGTAATATTCATCAGGAAATGGGGACAGATTTTGTGTCAAAAAAATGTGTAATATAACAAAAAATTTTGAGCAATATTACTCAAAAAATACGTAATATTCATCTAACCAAATTTTCAACAATTTTCAAGATGTATCCCTTCCCAGAGGAAATATTATCATGATTTTTTACTGTGGAGCAATACCATCTCAAATCAGGAATTTTTCTGGTACTTTTGTACCCGACCCTCTCCGATTTCAATGAAACTTTGTAGACATGTTACACAGAAAAAAATAGTTGAATTATGGAATGTTGAAAATTTGGTAGGTTGAATATTACCTTATTTTTGAGTAATATTACATAAAAAATGTGTAAAAATGTGATCCTGATGAATATTCATCAAAAACAGATGAAAATTGATCATTTTCTGGGGTAAAATTGATATTTTTTTTTGCCCCAAAATCTGTCACCACTTCCTGATGAATATTACCATCATTTTTTTCTGTGTATCCTAAGCCTATATAACCCATTTTTGTGTATATGGAGCCAATTGTACTCGAAAATGACATTTGAGAAGGGCGTAAGTTATTTAGATATTTTTGTATTCTGTAATTTAAAAATGACTGTATCTCGAAGGCGTTGCATCGTACCAAAAAGTGGTCAAAGACAAACTTGTAGGAAATTGGACGGGCTTTCTGAAAAAAATACACTGAGAGAAAATCACATGCCACTTCTATGAGATTTTGCAATTTTTATGTTTAAAAGTTAAATTTTTAGATGAAGTCACGATTTTTTTTCGTTCAAAATTTTTGAGGAAATAGCCCAAAAATGTGACAAAAAGACTCACGAAAAATGCAGGATGGTATGTCTCTCCTAAAAAAATACAAAAATCATTTACTAAAGCTGTTTTTTGAAAAGTGGTCTAAACGTCAAAATTTTCAAATACCTATAGTGGGAATCGATTCTCCAGACAATTTTACATAAAAGTCTCGATATTGACCATTGTCCAAAGTCCAATTCTCGTGAAGTTACAGCGGTTTTAAAAATAAAAATGCTTTAAAACAGCTTTTTGCAATTCCGTCGTGAAACTACTTACTTTTCCTGTCATTCTTGAACGACGAAATAGCCTACTTTTCTGTACCAAAAATAACAGAATCGAATAGCAACACTTTTCAAAATAAATGCTGAAAAGTTCTACTTTTCAGCACTGAAATGGGTGCTGAAAAGTTGAACTTTTCAGCACTTGTTTCGAAAAGTAACACTTTTCAACATTTTTTTTGATTTAAACGATTTATTAACAAAATACATGAAAATTCGACTTAAAATTTCACTCAATGGGTGTTTTTCGAAATTGCAAAAAATGTTGTATGGAACTCGTTGCAAAACTTGATTTTTTCAGCACTCGACGTATTTATCCAACTCGGTGAACCTCGTTGGATAAATGTACGACTCGTGCTGAAAAAATCCTCTTTTTGCAACTTGTTGCATAAACTACTATTTTCTGTGGTTTTTGGCATTTTCTATAGGACAGACTTTATTTTTCAGTTTCCCATAAGTTTGCCTTCGACAGCTTTTCAATTGAATGCATGGGCTTACAGATATAAGCTTAATTACATTGCTCATAACTGAAAACAGAATATTTTTTTCAGTGTGGTAGAAATCAGGATAGTAAATAATCTTCCGTAAACATCAATACGAGTCAAATTGAAAAGCTGTCAAAGGCTAACTTATGGGAAATCGGACGAGCTTTCCGGTAAAAATATTTTCGAAACTGAAAAATAAAGTCTGTCCTATAAAAAATGCCAAAAACCACCAAAAAAGCTGTTTTTTCTACATTTTTATTTTTAAAACCGCTGTAACTTCGCAAGGCTTGGACTTGGGACAATGGTCAATATCGAAACTTTTATGTAAAATTGTCTGGAGAATGGATTCCCACTATCGGTTTTGAAAAATTTTGACGTTTAGACCACTTTTCAAAAAACAGCTTTAGTAAATGATTTTTGTATTTTTTTTAGGAGAGACATACCATCCTGCATTTTACGTGAGTCTTTTTGTCACATTTTAGGCTATTTCCTCAAAAATTTTGAACGAAAAAAAATCATGACTTCATCTTAAAATTTTAACTTTTAAACATAAAAATTTATAAATCTCATAGAAGTGGCGTGTAATTTTCTCTCAGTGTATTTTTTTCAGAAAGCCCGTCCAATTTCCTACAAGTTTGTCTTTGACCACTTTTTAGTACGATGTAACGCCTTCGAGATACAGTCATTTTTAAATTACAGAATATAAAAATATCTAAATAACTTACGCCCTTCTCAAATGTCATTTTCGAGTACAATTGGCTCCATATACACAAAAATGGCTTATATAGGCTTAGGATAACATGTCTACAAAGTTTCATTGAAATCGGAGAGGGTCGGGTACAAAAGTACCAGAAAAATTCCTGATTTGAGATGGAATTGCTCTGTGTATGAAATTAGACCAAATATGCTAAATATGATTATTAACACAGGCAAAAAGAATTTCAAATTGTTTTCAGTTGATTAGACTTCTATTTCTCATAAAATTTTGATGAAATATTTTTTCCCCCTGATTTTTCCAGGTAGATTTTGAAGGGAGGGCATCCATAAACTTTGAAAAATACTACACAGAAAAAAAAATATAGTAAATAACATTCATCAGGAAATGGTGACAGATTTTGTGTAAAAAAAATGATTGATTTTACCCCAGAAAATAATGAATTTTCATCAGTTTTTGATGAATATTCATCAGGTTTACATTTTTACACATTTTTAATGTAATATTACTCAAAAAAAGAGGTAATATTCAACCTACCAGATTTTCAACATTCCGAAATTCAACTTTTTTTTGTGTACCTACATAGAAAAAAAGTTGAATTTTTGATGGTTAAAAATTTCGTTGGTTAAATTTTAACTGATGAAAATTCACCAATTCCTTATGAATATTACCATCATTTTTTTTTCTGTGTGGCAGCAACATGGCTGACTGAAACTTTCAGGTGGAGGGTGGGGAATGCCACCCCCAAGCTTTGAAAAGCTCTTCCATTTTCCGGTTGTCTAGTTGGCTTTTGATTCCAAGAGAAGTTCTTTTGTTTACAATCCTTTGGGTGACCGTTCGCTCTAATTATTGAAAATTGTTCAAGCTTGAAGCATTTCTTCGTTAAAAGAAAGAGTGAGGGAGTGAAATATTCTAAATAATCATTACATTATTATTTTCCTCTCTTGTTTAAGGGGAAACCGATTTTCCCTCTTCAGTAAAAGCATTCGTCGAATTTATCGGTTTCCTTTCTTCCAATAAATCACGTGTGGGTTTTCCCTGAAAACGACGCCACCAAACCCACCACTTTTCGTCGTTCAAAAATGTATAGAATATTAGATCAACCAACGAGAACTGTGGGGCTGGGGCAAAAGTAATTTCATCCCGGTAGGATCATATTTTCAAATTATTAATAAATTTTATACACCCCTCCGTCATCATCGCTCCTGCCACGACACGTTCTTCCCTCTTTGTCTCTCCATTTTGAGACAGTTCAGTTGGTGAGAGAAAGAGGGAGAGGGGGTTAGGAAAAAAGCTCTTAACCTTATTGAACACGAACGGCGGCGGGGAGGAGAATGCTTTCCGAAGCAGAACCTTTTTTCGACGTCGTCGACGAAATCATCGCTTCCCTGATTTGAAGTGGTCTACCTTAAATGGGGTTAAGAAGTTAATTTTGGTAAAATTAAACAGATTTTTTTCCAAAACTATTTTTAATTGGTCAATTTATTCTTAAATTTAACAGATTTTTACCATTTTGATGATTTAGCACACTCGTAACCAACAAAAAATAAAATTCGACCAAAATTCCCCCCCTTACCCTAGTTCCAGTTACTAGTCAACCTAGCTTCACCGAAAGAGCGAGAGAGAGTGTCTGGTTTGAGGAAAAAGGCATTCGAATTTAACGATTATTACTTATTGCGACCTGACGCTCGCCAAGTTGGTGAAGTTTTCTTGACTCGTTCACTCTGGTGAAATCCAATTTCCCATTAACGCAACGCAACGTGGGAGGAAGCAACAATGGAGGTTAACTGTAATGTTTTTTTGGCAATGTTGAGGAAACAATGTTATCATTTGTGTAAAAAAACGAAGATTTTTTTTTTGTATTAGACGAAATTATGACAATTAAGGGAATACTTTCAAATTCCAACGTAGTACACTGATCCTAGGATTTTATCGAATGTTTTTGAAAATATTTAAAATCCTTTTTTATCTAAATTTATTTTTTTATTCAATGCAAAATTTAACTGTGTTTTAGTTTATATAATATCTAGTCTAAATTCACAATTCCAAACATGTTTTTAGTAATAAAATATGTACCTATTAAAATATTTTTCTAAATTTATGTTTTAGATATTTTGAAAACTAATGATTAAAAAACAACACGACTGGTGTTAAACGCATTTCAAAACACTTTTATCATTCTTTTTTTTTTCGTTATAGAATTTATACCACTTTTGTGGCACTCATGTCTAATTTTTTTTTATTTATCATTCTCTTATATTTAAAGATATTAAAGAAGAGTTATTTCTGGAGCTGTTAGCTATTGTTTTTCATATGTTTATAGGTCCTTTAAAAAAAAACTCTAGATTTACAGCTTAAATGATCACTACTCTATGTTGAATTTTTTTTTAATGATTTCAATAGTTTGAGAATTTCAGTCGAATAATTATTATCCACGCCCGAAACAAATAAGAAAAATATCTAGAATTTAATTTGAAAAAGTCCTACTACTGTAGGAAACCCCATAGCTTATACGACCCTTTCAAAAAAAATGTCAAGAATTATAACTTCTATTTTCCTAAAGATTGAAAAAAAAAACTTTACAGAATATTACTGAAACAAGCAAAAATGTTGAAAGAATGAGAAAACAGAGGTTGGTTTGAGCACACACTTAAACTTTTTTCAAAATCTGTTTTCAGGGAATTAAAATATACAAAACAAATTTGAAGACATTTGGTTGTATCATTGCCCAGATATATTTATTTGAAGTTAGCAGTTTCAAAAAACGGGTGCCACGATATCTCAACATTGCTTCGACCAAATCGGCTCAAAATTTAAGTGAAGACTCGTTAAACCATGACAAAGGCCAATTTTCAAAAAGTTTATTTAAAAAAAAGATAAAAATATTTTTCTGTTTTTCATATAAAAAATCGCCAGTTTTTGATTTTTGTATTTTTTGAAAATTCAAAATTTCAAAATCGGGCTTCGTCATGCACACGGGATATGTCTTGGGAGTCTTCATCCAAAATTTCAACCAATTTGGTCCGTCCCATCTCGAGGTATCGTGGCACCCGTTAATCAACTTGGTGTTCAGAGACAAACGCTCAGAAAGTTTGCTTTGCGCATGGCAACATTCTGAGCTTAAATCGTCTCTTTCTCAGTTAAATCATGAAATATCTTCATGAAACTTTCAGGAGTGATTGAAAATCATCTTTTAAGTGAATTTAATAAATTTTCTGTAAAATACATTTTGTGATTTTCTACATGTATGTAACCCCTTAAGTTTTATTCAAAAAAAAAAGACATTTAAAATAAGTTAAAATCAAAAAATATTTAAAAATACATAAGCAGATTTTTAATGGAATGAAAATATTCACAAAAATATTATTGAAACGTAAGTGAACAATATTGAAGAATAAACTACTCATATTGAAATGAATAACAAAAAAACTTACAGAAATATTACAGAAACAACAATAAATTGTTATGAAAAAAAATCAAACAGATAACACTGAATGTAGACTAAACAATATTGAAAAATATGATGTACATAGTTTGAAATAAAATTGAAATATTACATAAACACAAATATTTTTTTTGTGTTTCAAAAAATATGATTTATGATATTTTTTTTCGCACATCCATAAAAAGGTTGCTTTTATGATTAATTATTCTTTTTTTTAATTTAACATTGTATTTCAATATATTTAATATAATACTTATTTTGCAAAAAATAAAATTGAAATTGAATAAATTTTACCATCAAAAGATAAGCCTGGCTAAATTTACTAAACCTGAACTTCCAATCTCGGATAACATTTCTTAATTTTATGAGATTTCCCACCTTTTTCATACGCTTGGGAGTTTAGGCGTTAGTTTAATTTTCAGTCTTATTATTATTAACAAATTTAGTTGCGAAATTTTCTGATCTCTTCTGATAAAAATATTTAAAAAATATAATCTGGTCTGAAAAATGAAATAAGAAAAAATTTTTAATTTTAGACTTTCACAAAAGTTAAGTTTGATTTTAAAACTTAGTTTTGCTTTAAATAATGATTTTTAGTATTTTTTGTCCAGATTTTTGATATTTCACAAAAAACATGATTTGATGATGATGATAAAAAAAATCATATCTACTACCAAATTTTGCGTCATTATGCACAATGACTCAAAAGATATATTCTTTGTCCCCTAAAAATATAAAAAACAAAAACAAAATATAGGTATTTAGAGAAGACAACTTGTACTAATAAAAAGTAAAATAAAAAAATCGGTTATTTTCCGTGAACCCATTTTTCGAAAAGTTCAAATTATAACAGAATTTTTTTTCCCAAGATACAGAAGAATTTCATACATTTATAAATCCATTTTTATGACCATCCACCATATATGTATAGAGACTTGTAAAGAAACACTAATGATGCGAAATGACTTCTTTTGACATAGGGAATGCATGGAAAAAAGTTTCATATAAAAAATATGTTCATAAAATCGCGAAAAATTTCCGAAATCTTGAGAATTTCTTAGGTAATTTATGAAAAAGGGATATTTTTTTATTTTTTGATTTCCCTAAAAATCATTTTTTAAAAAAGCTCAAAAGTATCTATCTATCTTTACTCAAAAATGTAAAAAATTGCGTTATGAAATGAATTGTAGATAAAAAATTCTTGACACAAAAAAAATCAATAATCAGCTATCTTTTTCAGTCTGTTTTTTTTTTGACAAAATCTTCAAATAATATCTTTGGGACAAAAAATTGATTTCATTTTTAAATGGCTTAGAAAAAATTTAAAAATAAAAATTATTCTCCCAAAATAAAAAAAGTACCAGTAAATCAAAATGCCACCTTTTCACCTTCACAGAAAAAAAATGATGGTAATATTCATCAGGAAATGGTGACAGATTTTGTGGCAAAATAAATGATAAATTTTACCCCAGAAAATGATGAATTTTCATCAGTTTTTGATGAATATTCATCAGGTTCACATTTTTACACATTTTTTAAGTAATATTACACAAATAAAGAGGTAATATTCAACCTACCAAATTTTCAACATTCCAAAATTCAACTTTTTTTTTCTGTGTTATTAAATGATTAACCCACTGGTTCAAGCTTGACTTTGGTGAGGCCCCAGAGAGAGAGACACATCCCACCTCCCAAAGTGCATTTGCATAATTGAGCTTTCCAATATCGATCCAGACACGGGGCCAGTGGACAGTCAGTGCACGGGAGCTTCGGCGAATGAAGCCATCCGGGGCTTGTTAATGTTTGTTTGTTGATGGAGCTTTTTTTTTTGGTTTCAATGCAACTGGCGGTTAGGTGTCATTGGACAGTTTATCGCTGGGAAAGAGGAGAGTTGTCTAATGGGATGGGATGTGAAGAGTGTTTAATTGTGTCACTTTGCATCAATCTTAACAAAAAAAAGTTCTCCTGATTTTTGTTTTGTATTTTATAAGATTGCCATGTTTACAAACAAAAATGTTATGATTTTCAGAAATTTCCAAAATCATCTCCAACTTCCTGAAATCTGACTCTCGAAGGGGTTTCGGATCGATACGGTTCTGGGTAAAATAATGAAAACGCACACAAAATAGCAGAGAGCTTCTGCCTCAACAAGCCAGCCAATCCTCCCAACAGCGGAGACGTTTTCGCTTATTGGCAAGTGTGCCCACCCGGACCCTCTGGTTGGGCAATAAACATGAAATATAAGGGTCTCGAAACCCATTAAAACTTCCCGCGCGTACTCGACTCATCGTCCCCCTTTGCCCAGCCTCCCGACCACCTTCCCCCTCTGGTTTCTGGCTTTTTACCGTTTCTTTGGGTGTCACGGTGGGTTTAGAATTAAAATTTTGAGCAATTTTACTATAAAATTGATTAAAATCTGCATGTAAAACATTAAATTTTGTTGGTAACTAAAATTAATAAATTTAAGAAAAAACATTTTCTCCCAGCAAACACACCGTGCCCTGCGTGTCACATTCCAGCAACAACAATAACAACAACAACAATCAGGCGAAACCAGCAAGTGAGGGGGGCCTATCTGGTAATCCCGAAGAGTATGCTCCCGGATTCTTGTGCGCCTTCTGCTGGTCTGCTGGTAATCAGTTGGCAGGATTTATGTTTGGGGAGTGCAAAAACTCTCATTTCCAGAGTTTTTTTTTTGAAAAGGACCAATAAACTATTGTCTTTCATATGTTTATAGGACCTAATCAAACAAAACTCTAGATTTGCTCTCGCCCTCTCCCAGAGGTATGCTGTTCTCTTTGCACAGCCTCTCGAGCAAAAGTCTCCCGAGAGTGCTCGGGTGTGTGCGCTGGATGGGAGGCTTCTTATCTAGCGTGATTCCTTGGGGAAGAGGGCGACAATAACGATGATGAAGAAAGGTGGTTGTGGGGATGAAGTGTGGCGTTACTTTTGAGGATGGCTTATTGGGAAAATAAATGTATTCAAAAATTGTTTACAATAATAATCAACATTTAAAAAAATCCTATTTTCTACTATTTTTTATCATGATAAAAATTTCGTGTCAAGAAAAAATGTTAAAAAAATTGTTTAAAAAAAATTAAAGCTCGTTCGTTAATGAGATAATTTTAATCGAATAAGGGGTAATATCGAGCAATCCCTTACTTACTTTCCTGAAATTTTCCATTGTATTTTTTTTTGTAGTAAGAAGAAACCCTCGAAAATTAAATTTTTAAGGTGTTATTTTTTCGTATCTTTATACATTCTTTTAACATGAAATAGTTGATCGCCTATAAAATTATTTTCTTTTCTCAATATTTCACCACTATCATTTTGGCAGCCATCTTGGATTTAAAAATTCTAAATCAATTTAGATTAGAGCAGTTCTCTCAGATTTCAGTCATTCGATTTTTTTTTTGTTTTTTTTAATCCAACTGCTGCTTTCGCTATGCCCAAAGTAGCCATTTTGCATCATCTGTTTGTCCATATAATTTTCCATACAAATTCGGCAGCTTCAAAAATCTGTATCTTTTGAAGGAATTGTTTGATCGATTTGGTGTCTTCGGCAAAGTTGTTGGTATGGATACGGACTACACTGGAAAAAAATGATACACGGTAAAAAAAATTGGTGATTTTTTATTTATTTTTTTGTCACTAAAACTTGATTTGCAAAAAAACTATATTTTTTTTTATTTTTTGAAATGTTTTAGAGGACATAAAATGCCAACTTTTCAGAAATTTCCAGGCCAGCCAACTTTTTTGAAATGTTTTAGAGGACATAAAATGCCAACTTTTCAGAAATTTCCAGGATGGGCAAAAAATCTTTGAGCGAGTTATGAATTTTTGAATCAATACTGATTTCTTCAAAAAATCAAAATATCGGTCGCAAAAATTTTTCAACTTCATTTTTCGATGTAAAATAAAATTTGCAATCAAAAAGTACTTTAGTGAAATTTTAATAAAGTGCACCGTTTTCAAGTAAAATCCATATTTGGGCGACTTTTTTGAAAACAGCCGCAGTTTTTCATTTTTCAAATTAGTGCACATGTTTGCCCACTTTTGAAAAACATATTTTTGAAAAGCTGAGAAAATTCTCTATATTTTGCTTTTTTGAACTTTGTTGATACGACCCTTAGTTGCTGAGATATTGCAATGCAAAGGTTTAAAAACAGGAAAATTGATGTTTTCTAAGTCTCATCCAAACAACCCACGATTTTTTAATGTCGATATCTCAGCAACTAATGGTCCGATTTTCAATGTTAAAATATGAAATATTCGAGAAAATTTCCGATCTTTTCGAAAAAAATATTTAAAAATATGTATTTTTTGTGTATTTTTGTGTATTTTTTGTGTATTTTTGTGTATTTTTTGTGTATTTTTTTGTGTATTTTTTTGTGTATTTTTTGTGTATTTTTTGTGTATTTTTTGTGTATTTTTTGTGTATTTTTTGTGTATTTTTGTGTATTTTTTGTGTATTTTTTGTGTATTTTTTGTGTATTTTTTGTGTATTTTTTGTGTATTTTTGTGTATTTTTTGTGTATTTTTTGTGTATTTTTTGTGTATTTTTTGTGTATTTTTTGTGTATTTTTTGTGTATTTTTTGTGTATTTTTTGTGTATTTTTTGCGTATTTTTTGTGTATTTTTTGTGTATTTTTTGTGTATTTTTTGTGTATTTTTTGTGTATGTTTGTATTTTTGTATTTTTGTATTTTTGTAGTTTTGTATTTTTGTATTTTTGTATTTTTGTATTTTTGTATTTTTGTATTTTTGTATTTTTGTATTTTTGTATTTTTGTATTTTTGTATTTTTGTATTTTTGTATTTTTGTATTTTTGTATTTTTGTATTTTTGTATTTTTGTATTTTTGTATTTTTGTATTTTTGTATTTTTGTATTTTTGTATTTTTGTATTTTTGTATTTTTGTATTTTTGTATTTTTGTATTTTTGTATTTTTGTATTTTTGTATTTTTGTATTTTTGTATTTTTGTATTTTTGTATTTTTGTATTTTTGTATTTTTGTATTTTTGTATTTTTGTATTTTTGTATTTTTGTATTTTTGTATTTTTGTATTTTTGTATTTTTGTATTTTTGTATTTTTGTATTTTTGTATTTTTGTATTTTTGTATTTTTGTATTTTTGTATTTTTGTATTTTTGTATTTTTGTATTTTTGTATTTTTGTATTTTTGTATTTTTGTATTTTTGTATTTTTGTATTTTTGTATTTTTGTATTTTTGTATTTTTGTATTTTTGTATTTTTGTATTTTTGTATTTTTGTATTTTTGTATTTTTGTATTTTTGTATTTTTGTATTTTTGTATTTTTGTATTTTTGTATTTTTGTATTTTTGTATTTTTGTATTTTTGTATTTTTGTATTTTTGTATTTTTGTATTTTTGTATTTTTGTATTTTTGTATTTTTGTATTTTTGTATTTTTGTATTTTTGTATTTTTGTATTTTTGTATTTTTGTATTTTTGTATTTTCGTATTTTTGGCAGTTGAAACACAGGTCAGAATTAACTGCAACTTGTTAACTATAGTTATCATCTTTGACTTTAAACTTGTGGAGCTGTGTAACTGATCTTTCTCTTCATGAATTCCGCATTTAATCTGACGGGAGTTATAGTGTCCTTTCATGCAAAGCTGCGGAGAGACGTATCATTCATTACACTTGATATTTTCGGACTTTGTTCGAAAGAATTTTATGGCGAAGTCAAAGTGAAACACTATAACTCTCATTTGGAGCAAGATCGTGCGATGTAAACAATCTACAGTTATTCCATGTTCAAAGCTCGTTTCAAACACAAATCGCGTCATACTGAGAACTGGAAAGCCCCCCAGGCTAGCAATAAAACAAGTTTAGTATGCACTTCCTAGCTCTCGTCTCGGCGTACTCGCGCTCAGTTGAGTTCTACACTTGATCGCGGCAACATCTCCCCGCGCGATGGCTGCCGTTCATTATCTGGCGATCTTCGCAGCGCTTGTCGCGGGGGTGACCTCTATCGGCGAGACGGACTTTGACGATCGGTCCTGCGGTCGCCAGCTGGCCCCGCTGGAGGGTCTGATCAAGGCCGGCTTCCGATCGCGACCAGGCGAATATCCGTGGCACGTGGCGTTGTTCCACCGGGTGGGGATCAGTGAGGAGTTCGATTACCAGTGCGGAGGCACGCTCGTGCACAAGTTTCTCGTGGTGACGGCCGCGCATTGCGTTACACAGCGATCGAGTCGGAAGCACCGGCCCGTGAGGGATGTGCTGGTCAAGGTGGGACGGTTCAACATCTCCGAGGAGCATGAGGAGCAGGGACGCGACCACGAGGTGGCCAAGATTGTAACGCACGTCAACTACAAACCGCTGACGTACGAGAACGATATCGCGATCTTGAAGTTGGAGGTGCCGGTGATATTTACGCAGTACGTGCAGCCGGTGTGTCTGTGGAAGCGGGACGACGGAGTAGTGCTGCCTAATATTTACGGCCGGGAAGGGACGGTTGTTGGATGGGGACTGACGGACAGCAACAAGACCGCCGCGATCCTGAACCAGGCACGGATGCCGATCGTGAGCACGCACGACTGCTTGGCGAGTGATCGTGACTTTTTTGGGCACCTCATCAACGCCAAGACGTTCTGTGCCGGGTTCCGGAACGGTACCGGAGTGTGCAACGGGGACAGCGGAGGTGGACTGATCATTCAGTATCAAAATCAGTGGTACCTACGGGGAGTAGTGTCCTTCAGCAATACACTGGACTCAGCCGGGATGTGCAACCTGAAGAAGTTTGTCGGCTTCACCGACGCCGGGCTGTATCTGGAGTGGATCTACGAGAATGCTCCGATAACCAACAACAGCGATCCCATCGAAGGACATCCCAACGTTCGACTGATCAACCAAGGTAACTGTGGCAAGAATGACTTCCTGTTTGGGTACGCCGAAGACAAGAAACCAGTCATCTCGCAGTACCCGTGGATCGTGCAAGTTCGACACCCGTTCGAGAGTCACGATTACGTGCAGTGCAACGGGCTGCTGATCAACAAGAACTACATCCTGACAACTACCTGCGTCGATTGGAAGTGAATATTCCCCAATCCTTTCCCCAACAATCTTTCATCAAATACCCCCCACTTTCTTCCAGTGACGACGTGTCGGTGACCCTGGGAGACTACAAAACCGGCGAGGTCAAAGACTGCGTGACCAGCCCGATGCGCATCTGTTCGGGAGCCGTCCAGGAGGTCGCCACCTCGGAGTTCTTCCAGAAGGACAAACTGATCCTGGCGCGGCTGGCCTCGCCAGCGTACGTCGGTCGTCGAGCCCACATCGAAGCCGTCTGTCTGCCAACGAGCGTGGAACAGCGCGAACGGGTCTACCCGCGGTACGTGCTAACCGGGTGGAAGGAGTCCGGCGAGGACGCGCAGTACCTGCAGCGAGCGGTGGTGGAACTGATTCACCACGGACCGTGCCAGCGGGAGCTGGGCCGGAACGTGTCGGAGTCGATCGTGTGCGTGCGGAATCGGGAGGATCCGAGCAGGGCGTCGGTGAAGTGCAACGATTACATGCAGGGAACGACCATCCAGGCGGTGGAGAAGAAGTCCAACCGGTATTTGGCGTACGGGATTCAGACGGACATATCGTACTGTACGAAGCCGGAGCAGTTTATCAAGATTGTGGACTATATGGAGTGGATTTTGGACAACATGAAGCCTTGATTTAAAGCAGTAAACAGTAGATGTTCAATGACAAAAATATTGTAGATTTTCTTAGATTTTTGATTTTTTTTCCCTGATCTGACACGCAAGCAATTTCCTGAAGTCCCCGCCATAGGTGCTATTAATATTCACAGAAAAAAATAATGTAAATTTGGAAGCTGTAATTTTGGAAGGTTGAATATTACCTCTCTTATGATGTAATTTTACCTCATTTTAGACTGAAAAAGTTACATTACACCAGAAAAGTGGTAAAATTACACATTTCCAGAGGTAAAATTACACATTTTTTCTGACATAAAAGATGTACCCCTTCCCAGATGTAATATTACCACGATTTTTTTTTTCTGTTTTGTTTACGTGTGAATTTTTAAAAGGTCTTATGAAATAAATACAATTCCCAAATTATTTGTTTAAGTTTTCACCTCGGTTTTAACTTTTTGTTTGCATATAATGCGAGATAATTACAAGTATTTCGTATTTTTTCCGCATTTAACATTTATTCGATCAATAAAACAAAGGTCTACTAAGCCAATCAAGCAATACAACATAACACACTAAACACAACAAACTTAAAAAAAAACCGTATAGCTTCAGTTTCCTTGAAACAAAATAAAATCAGTTTGATTTTTCCAGTACGTTGTATTAACTTCAATTACGCTTTCAGAATACTAATTAAATTTCTGTCAAAAATGCTTTCAACTAGCTGTAACTGAACACCAAAGTGCTGATATACCAACATTAGGTTCTCGATGGAATTATATGCTGTTCCCCTAATTCAAATTTGAGATTAAACATAAATCTTTCCATAAAGAAAAAAACTGAAAAAAGTTTTAATTTTTGTAATTTAGGTCCGATGCACATACGACCTTTTCAAATGCCACGCGCTAAAACTTCGATATTATTGGTTCGATTTTGACCTTACTCGCTTTGTATGTGGATGACAGTCGTGACGTAGCCTTAGGATTGCTACGCCGCCACTTCTGTTAAAAAAGGTAAATATTGTGATCGGATTACAAGACGAAAAGTGAAAAGTTTGTTTATGTCACTGCTTGCAAACAACAATTGGATAATGCACGATTTGTTTACCTTTTTTTGATACCCTCCGCAAACGTCAAACCATACAAAATTGCTGCCGGCAGCCGGCAGCAATTTGTATTGATTTTACGTTTGCTGAGTGTGCCGAAAAGTTTGGTTATGTTCTGCTTGCAAAAGACAATAAAGCAGTTGAACCTATGCACAGTGGGAAAAAAGGGCCCAAAAAATTACCGTAACATGATTTCGCGTAAACCATCGATTGCTATACACCAAAAGCTTTGCGTTTTTCACCAGGAACAATAATCCGCTGAACAATCGCACTGCACGGACCGGTGGCCGGAGTACAAGCCACCGGATGATCCGGATTTTTGGAAAATGAATCTGATTCATCCAATTGTGAACTGATACGCTATCTTCTACCATGAACAATCCTAGTATAATATCAAATACCATAGGTCCCATCGGAACCGGTTCCATCGATCTCCAGTGGCCACATCCAGAACCGCATTAGGAAACAGTATGAACTAGTCGTGCGACGTATCAAACTTCTTGATTTTGGATGGAGAGTATTTTTAACAATTGGATAAATCAGATACTATTTCCAAAAATCCAGATCTTCCGGTGGCCTGTACTTCGGCCACTGGTCCGTGCAGTGCGATTTTTCATCGGATTATTGTTCCTGGTGCAAAAACGAAGCTTTTGGTGTATAGCAATCGATGGTTTGCGCGAAATCATGTTGCGGTAATTTTTTGGGCCCTTTTTCCCACTGTGCGATGGTGTAAACAATCGAGGTTAGAAAATCTGACAGAAATGAGTGGTTTGTTATTGTTTTTTTTTTGTTTGAGGCGATTTAGCTTCACTTTCCTGCATAAAATCTCATACAAATATTTAGAGAATGTTCCACAGCCAATAAAACAAAAAAAAAAGAAACTCACCTGTATTCCGTGTCCTCCCGGGCCCTGCTGGCTGATGTGCAGCTGCTGGGTCTGCTTCATCTGGAGCATGGTCGGCGGCGCGTTCGGTACGTTCCCTCCCGTGGGCCCTGCCCCACCACCACCACCACCCCGTCCCGGCGGCACACCGTTACTTCCCGCTCCGTTTCCTCCGCTGCCGGGACCGGTTCCTCCGTTGCCACCGTTGTTGTTACCCCCATTCCCCCCACCTCCCGCACCCGGTCCGGGACCCCGCGGCGGAATGTACCCGGGACCGTGCGGACTGCCGTGGTTGGGCATTCCCCCGCCGGCGGGCGATCCGTACGGTGAGTATTGCTGCTGCTGCACGGGTTTGCCGAAGCCGGGTCCCATCTTCTGGCCACCGGGGATTTGCGGACCGCCCGGTATCCGGTTGAGCTGCGGCTTGAGATCAAAGTCGTTCTGCGGGGAGTAGAGTTCCTGCTTGATGAGGTCCGCCCCCGGGAAGGGCGGCACGTTACCCTTGTGGAACTGGTTCGGGTTGGGGCCACCCGTGGGGTTGGCCCCCATAAAGTCCTGGCCGGCACTGCTGAACTGGTTGCCGAACTGGTCTGCGTAAGGGGGTCGTTGACCTTGGGGACCTTGCGGTCCTCGCGGTGGGAATCCTACGCCACCCATGCCGCCCATGGCGTTCTTGTGCTGGTGCTGTTCGGCCATGTGCTTCAGGGTTTGTGCCGCCGGGGAGAGTTCCGCCATTGGGCCATTCTGTGGGTTTCCGTACGGACCCCGTTTCGGGCCCAAACTGGGATCGTTGAACGCATTCGGGAACTGCGGCTGCTGCTGCTGCGTCACGGGACTGCCCCGCTTGATGCCCATGTTGTCCAGCATGCCGCCGACCGGACTCGGGTGTTCCTGCTTGATACAGGTCTCCTGCTTCACCTCGATCTGCTGCTGGGCGTGCAACATCTGCTGCTGCTGCTGCTGGGTCGGTCCCGAGATCGGTGGCTTCTCCTCAAAGTCCAGAAAGTCGGAATGGAAGTCGGACAGGTCGGAGATGAGATCCTTGAAGGTGTCGCTTTCGTCGTTGGTGTCGTCCCCGATGAGATCGGAAAGCCCTGGGAAGTGCCCGTTGGCGGCGGCGTCCTTCTCCAGCGCCGCCGACAGGTCGGCAAACTCGTTCTCCGGCTCCTGCTTAAAGTCCACAATGTGGCCAAGGTCGTGCAGGTGGTGTGGCGAGGGCGCAGGTCCGCCGCCTCCACCCCCACCACTTCCACCGCCGCCATGCTGCTGCTGCTGCTGCTGCTGGGCCGGACTGGGACCCTCGCTCTTGACGGACGCATTCGTGAGGGCTTTTACGGTTACGTTCGTGCTGATCTGCTGCGGTTGCGAGTTGGCCGCCGACGTCGTAAACTCCAGCTGCTGCACGATCTCGACGGAGAACTTGGTAAGGTTTTCCGTGGCACCGCTTCCGCCTCCACCTCCGCCGCCGCCGCCGTTGTGCGCGAGCTTGACCGGCGGTTCGTACGAGTCGGACGGGGAATCGACGTCGTCTGCGGGTCTTTTCAGGAATTTTTGTTGCTGGAAAGAGGGAGAGAGAGAGATAGCGGGATTAGTATTTTTTGACAAAATTGCTTAAAAATTGATCAAGTTCTACTAATATTTAATCAGACTCTGTTTAGGTAGTTGATCTCCAAAAACTTCAGGGAGTTCCTTAGATAACTATAGTTGTTAATATTCACTTCGACCTGGACTTGTGCAGTTCAACGCATCTTACTGAAGTTATGATAAGTTTAGTAACATTCAAATCAACTTCCGTTGAGTCAGTTGAGCCAGTGACCTGCGGGTATGTATGTTGAAGAGACTCCCACAATATTGAAATTTGACTACTCAGCAAAGGTACACAGTAAAGAAAAAAAATGTCTTTTATGTCAGAAAAAAATGTGAAACTTTCTCTCGGAAAATGTGTAATATTACCACATTTCTGGTGTAATGTCACTTTTTCTGTCTATGAAGGTGAAATGCATTGAATGAAAATCTCCTCCAGTTGAATCAGGAAGGTGCTGTGTCCTATCCCTCGCCTGACCAGACCAAAATCCATGATAAAGCTGTCAGACCAAATCTGTCAGACCAAGACTGTCAGACCAAAGAGCAAAAAGTAAACAATCTTGGTCTTCGACGTAGGTGCACACAATTCAAAAAAAATAAAATTTGAAAAATAATTTTATTTTTCCAATTCAATGACTGATTTTTTACTTCAAAATTGAATGTACGCCAGAAAATGATTAAACGGTGAGGCGTCCTGTACACCGACAATTAAATAAGCAGTTATAAGCCTTATTCTTCCACTTAAATTTTTGGTCGCGTTTTCGTTTTACATCATGAAATGTAAAGTTCAAGTTCACTGCGATGACCACAAATCTTTAGACATCAAAATTCCTTCAATTTCAGTAAAAAACCAGCAATGAATTTAACCCACAATTTGCGCCTTTTTGTGTCAGCGTGTAGCTGTCACTTTTGCACACTGATTCAAGTAACTTCACAGAGCTATTAAGAGGCAGTATTTGTAGATTCTGCTCGGTTTGTTCTAGAGGTCGTATCTTGGGTCGTATCGAGTTGCTCCGATTTGGATGAAACTTTCAGCGTTTGTTTGTCTATGCATGAGATGAACTCATGCCAAATATGAGCCCTCTACGACAAAGGGAAGTGGGGTAAAACGGGCATTGAAGTTTGAGGTCCAAAACACATGAAAAATCTTAAAATTGCTCGCATTTCCGTAAAACTTCATCAATTCCAACTCTCTTAGATGCATTCGAAAGGTCTATTGAAGCCCTTCAAAATGTGCTATAGACATCCAGGATTGGTTTGACTTTTTCTCATAGCTTTTGCAAATTACTGTTAAAAATTGATATTTTTAAAACCTTAATAACTTTTCCCAACAGCCTCCAACACCCATACTCCCATAGGTCAAAAGTTAGGGAATTTCATGGACTATAAGCCTACGGTATTAACTTTTTGGCCAATCGCAGTTTTTCTCATAGTTTTTCGATTTTTCTAGAACAAACATTTTACAACGTTAGTTTTTGCTCTGTAGGCCTCCATAGCGGCACTTTTTGGTCTCAATTTTGACATATTCGGAATCCTCAGAAAATGTTACATTAGATTGAGGTGTTGTAATTTTGAATTTGATTGGAAAAATGCCATTTAGAATTAATTAAAATATTATTTAGAATTTTGTCGGATTAGGGGTAAACAAGTTTTCGCCTACTTGATACAGCATTTGACGTATTGATCATAGGGTAAATAAGATCTATTTCTTTTTTCAAAAATGTTTTATTTCTTTTTTCAAAAATGTTTTATTTAATTATTTTTTAAATCAAAATTACAACTCCAATACTTCTAACTTACGTGAAATTGACCGAGGATTCCGAATATGACAAAATTGAGACCAAAAAGTGCCGTCTTCTTGGCCTACAGGGCAAAAACTAACGTTGTAAAATGTTTGTTCTAGAAAAATCGAAAAACTATGAGAAAAACTGCGATTGGCCAAAAAGTTAATACCGTAGGCTTATAGTCCATGAAATTCCCTAACTTTTGACCTATGGGAGTATGGGTGTTGGAGGCTGTTGCCAAAAGTTATTAAGGTTTTAAAAATATCAATTTTTAACAGTAATTTGCAAAAGCTATGAGAAAAAGTCAAACCAATCCTGGATGTCTATAGCACATTTTGAAGGGCTTCAATAGACCTTTCGAATGCATCTAAGAGAGTTGGAATTGATGAAGTTTTACGGAAATGCGAGCAATTTTAAGATTTTTCATGTGTTTTGGACCTCAAACTTCAATGCCCGTTTTACCCCACTTCCCTTTGTCGTAGAGGGCTCATATTTGGCATGAGTTCATCTCATGCATAGACAAACAAACGCTGAAAGTTTCATCCAAATTGGAGCACCTCGATACGACCTGTTTCACATCGGTGAAAAACTCGCTCTTAATGTCTCCGATCTGCAAGTCTGTGATGAAACGAACACGACTGAACACCACACACAGCCGTTGATGAGCTGAGTTTATGAGTTTTATTGTTTTGTATTGCGGAGAGATGAAGCGAACAGAACAAAAAACCGGTTGTCCGACGAGGATAGAGCGTGAAAAAGTGCTGTCAAATGGGCGGTGAACCTGGCACGCGTCTAGGTGCTAACATTCAGAAGTGTAAACAAATCACCAGGTTGATAACGCTGTACGGGGAAGCTTGTAATGCTTTTCGTCAAATGCTGTCAGTTGTGCTGTCAGTTTAGCGATTCACAGTCACAGGTTTCGTAGTCAAATTGCGGAAATCTTCCAAACAATTGCAGTAATGGCATAATTGTTAACCTCACAAAGCACGCAACGCAATGTTTGACGAAATTGCTCAAATCAATTTGGCGAAAAGCTTTATAAAACAAAGAGTCAAGCTGTTGAAGATTTTATTTGAGTGAGATTTCGATAGAAGCGGGACAGACCAGGAATTCGAAGGTTTAAAATGCGATTCATTACAAGAATAGCTCTACTGTTGGCTCTTGTCGCTGCGGTAAGTTAAAATTTAGTTTTCACTGTAGCACATATTGCACTAATTTAGCACTGATTCAGCACTGAAAGAAGCCACCTTCAAATTGATGTGGTTTGAAATTGTCTTAGTAAACTTTTTTACTTTCAGTAGAGCTGCGCCCAACATTCATTAGATTATTTTCAACTGGAATTAATAGCACAAATTAGAAAATTGAAAAGATATTCGATCAGCACCAAATAATATTTAAAACCAGACTTCTAAAACGAGAAAATGCTGTAGAGCTGTGCTTGTTAAAAAATGTTTTCAACATTCTTTACACTTTATTTACAAGCATTAAGAGCACAAATTAAAGAGATTTAAGAATCACCCAATAAGCACTAACACCACCTTGAAAGTTAAAACCTAATGTTGAGCAACTGCAGCAGCAATAGCACTAATTGGCACTAACTGAGCAATAAAAAATTTCTTCACATTTTATTGAAATTGTCTTTTCAATAATCTCGTTATTTCTAAATAGAGCTGTGCCATAAAAAAAAAACTCAACTTAATGGCACTAAATTTAAAGAGAAATTCGGCATTATTTGTACCTACATAGCTTAAATCAAGGTATTTTGAATATTACTTTTAAAAATAAAAGTTGTGGTAGGGCTGTGACTATTTTGTAAACAATGGGGTAAAATTCTTCAGACGAAGTTTGAAATTAAAAGCACAAATTCGCAAATTTAACGAGCGTAATTGGCAATAAATCCAGACTTCCATAAATTGAAAATGCTGTAGAGCTGTGCTTTAGAAAAATGCAGTCAACATTCTTTTCATTGATTTTTACATAAATTATGAGCACAAATTAAAGAAACAAAACATTCAATTAGCCCCAAAATAAGTACAAAAACCTTTTGAAAATACAACTGAACGTTAACAGCATCATAAATAGCACTAACAAGGCACTAATTTGTTTCGATTGAAATTGTCTACTTAGTACCTTGTCTTGTTATATCGGAATAGAGCTGTGCCCAAACCATAATAAATATCAACTCAAATTAACTGACTTTAATTTCATATTTTTGCACATTTTGAACAATTCTGTAAATACGAAAAAAGTTCCTTGTCTATGAAAAATAAAAGCTGTTGTAGGGCTGTGCCTGTTTCCAAACCAACTTTTCAAACATTCTTCAAACTCAATTTCGCAGAAATTAATGACACAAATTCATAAACTCAACCAGCTCCAAGTAACCACCAAACTCCGCCTTCCAGGTCACCCCCCAAACGATCAAAACACTCGTGGACGAGTGCAAAAAGTCTGTTCCGATCAGCGCCGAGCTGGAAAAGTCCTTCCTGGAGCTTAAATTCCCACCGGAGGAGAAGACGACGCACTGTCTGTTCAACTGCATCGGCGAGATGCTGCAGCTGTTCGACTCCAAAACGGGGGCCAACCTGAAGAACATCCGGGTGCTGCTGATGGCGCACGAGGAGGACCTGACCGAGGATCACCGCAAGTGCGTGGCCGAGGCGGAGAAGAAGGAGCCGGGCGAGGAGGAGTGCCTGATGGCGTACCGGGTGTACAAGTGCTTCGAGGAGGACTTTGGCGCGGTGATGAAGAAGGAGTCGGAAAAGGCGACGACGACGGAGGAGGGGGAGGAATGAGGGGTGATTTTTTGTTGTTGTAATTGTTTGGATGGTCAATAAAAATCAGCGACTTCAAGAACCATAGTTCTAAATCAGCACTTGTAGGTTAAGAACCTCAGCAAAGCGCAAGTGCAACTTGCGATAAGAATGCACTCTCTATGCTGGGGTTATCAGTGACAATTGCAAAACGAATCAGCTATAAAGGAGCAATCCAAATAAGTTCTACTCATTTATTAGGGAATATCAAATCAAACATGCTGTCACTTCGCCTAATCGCAGTAGCCGCTGCACTGCTGGTAAGTCAACAACCCTGGTCACCAGCGTCAATCCAAGTAACCCGTCCTTTCAGGCCCTGGCCGGCGCCAACTTGCTCGAAGAGCAAAAGCAAAAGTACCGCCAGTCGAAGAGAATCTGCGCCAAGCTGCTGCGCGTTCCGGCGGACATCTTCGAGCGGTACGATCGGTCGGAGTACGCGGAAAATCACGACACGTACTGCTTCATCCGGTGCGTCGCCATGCTGCACGGTCACTACGACGACGAGCGGGGCCTGCTGGTGGACAGCTTGTACGAGGCGGCCAGCTTGGGTAAGAGCAGGGAGGAGTTCACCGAGCTGATGAACGGGTGCCAGGCGGAGAACGGCGAGGAAGATACGAAGTGTTACTGCCGGAAGGCGTTCAAGCCGATGCTTTGCTTCGGGCGGTACTTTAACGAGTGGAGGAAGAAGGTTGCTTCTGATTAAGGTTGATTGCAGTGAGGATGCATTCAGAGATTCAATAAAAACAGTTGGTCAGCAGTTAAGCGATAAGAGAGTGTTTCTGTTGCGTAACCAGGTCTTATAAATCCTTGCCCGGAGTAGTTCGATCAGTCATTCGTGAAGCAGACATGGTGTCCGTAACTATCGCAGTAGCCCTGGTCCTGGTAAGTGCCGTCACCATCTTGGATGGCGTCGCAGCCGGCGCTCAGCAGTACCAGAAGGACAAGGAAACGTGCGGCAAGTTGCTGCGGGTCCCAGCGGACACCCTGGAGCAGTACCGCCAGTCGGAGTACCCGGAGAACCACGAAACGTTCTGCTACATCCGGTGCATCGGAGTTCTGCAGGGTCACTACGAAGATGGGGAGGGCTTGCAGGTGGACGCCCTGTTCGAGTCGGCCAACCTGGGCAAGAGCAAGGAAGAGTTTACGGAGCTGGTGAACGGCTGTCAGGCGCAGGTCGGGCAGGACGTCGACTGTTACTGTCACAAGGCGTTTATACCGCTGATGTGCTTCCGCAAGCACTTTCATGAGTGGAAGACGACGGCGGGAAGTGGGGAGCAGGCTTGATTTGGTGGAATAAATTCCTTTTTTGAACAAGTTTGTGTTTGTTTATCTATCAGTTCAAAATTTGCCAAAAGAACAATATCACAATTCTTCAAACTTGTCCTTCAAAGTTTGGCAAGTGTCGGATGAAATATTTCATTATACAAATTCGACAGCACATTATGAAATATTTCACCCATCATTCTTCAAACGTTCAAAATAGGAAAGCGACTGTTGTTGTCAAAAGTCAAAACAGCCGCTACGGACCGTGATCGTAGCAAGCATTGAATCAATAGACGTATCCAGTTTGAAATGGCCGCTAGGTGGCCAATGGTGTTAGAAATGACAGCTTCCATGCAGGGCTGAAAATGTCAGGGGTCCTGACGCGAAAATCAGCGACGCATACACGATTTTTTCAGATCCATTCACTGAACCGCAAAACCGTGACATAAACAAACCCGACTCAGTCGTGAGAGCCCTAGCTCACTGAGCAGCTGCAATGCGAGGCAGTAGTCGACCAACGCTCATTCGACGTTGCACGCACACACATAAAGAAACAAGTTTTTACACAAAAAGTTGGTATTTATGCGTGGAAATGTAATTTGGAATATTAGTTATGGTGGTTTCAAGTGTTTTGCACAGTCTAGAACCATTCAATTGTTTGAAAATAGTCAAAATAGTGTTTAGAGAGGATTTAACGAGTCAGTCATACGACACGAATTGAGTGAGTGTAGCTCATTTTTTCACGTCTCTCATTCTCCAGCAGCCGACCGGCACGAGTCTGGCGGCAGTGGTTGAACGGACACAGTAGGCTTACAGTCAGATGCTAGCAGTGAACTGACATTTTGGTTTGCTTCATGTGTACGCTGGGTTGGAAACATTTTGCAGGCCTGCTTCCATGTATTTGAATATGGGAGCTCAGGAAAACTCAATTTTTAAGCAATAAAATGATTATTTATGATAAAAGTATTGATTGATTAGGTGCACAAAATGTGTCTAGAATATTATTAAAATAAAAACTGTTCGAAAAATTTGCAATTGAGATAAGTACACCATTCGATTCAGCAGGAATTTTGGGCATCAAAAATATATAGTTTTCATATGTTAAGTGTTTTATTTTAGAAGAAAATTAACAAAAAGTATGAAAATCGAGACATTTAGTATGGGAGCTGTCAAATCTCTCACCATCAAAAAGCAGCGTTGAGCTTTCGCTGGATTTGTCTATTCTGTCAGGGTCTGTCACAGCTTGCGTTCTTCAAGAAGTTAAGGTCGATTCGCACCTTTCCGTGACACATTCGGTTGTGGCTCAGAATTAAAATCGAGAATACTTAGAAGTTGGACGTTAAAATTACAAAGATAGCGGAAATCGTCAAGTAATCCGATCGTAATATTTACCTTTATTGACTTAAGGGAGCGTTCTTTTACTACGTAACGCAATTCGTTATGCTTCATACCATTTTTTTTAAAGTTGTAAGAAAATTTGTTATGACAGGGGGGGGAGTGGTGTTCGGAGGGTCTAAAGTCCAACATGTTGGGTTACGTAATAAAAGAACGCTCCCTGAGGGCCAGCGTGGTTTTGCTGTGAACAAATGGATGGCCACACTGACCCTAATTTCAAAAGGGTAAACATTATGATCGGAATACTGGACGAATTCCTATTGTATTAGATACTCAAATGACGGCTGACGTTTCGAACAGCAGGGTATTCCCTGTTCAACGACTGATTTTCGGGAATTATGAATAACTTTTTATAAACTCTTCCCTCATAGACCTTTAGGGGAACTGGGAATAATTTACTTTTTACAAGTATTTAAATAAAATGGAGATGAAAAAAGCAATTTTCAGCGTCTCCGACGTTGATTCCGGCTTCTCAGAATTTGCCAAAGCAGTTGTTTCAACTGAATTGATCGTCTTCGTAGCAGCTGCTCAAATCCTGAAAGGGTCAACCGGATCAACCGTAGGTTGCGTAACATCAGTCAACAAGTCTTATCGCGGACATCAAATGTAAACTGTTTGATCATCAATACGTGGAAAAATCCTACCATCTGCTTATCGCCAGATGTGCGTTCAAGGTTGAACTACTGAGATTCCAATCTTGAACCATCTTATAAATGCACCGCCAATTGTTCGATCGTCACGCAGTTCAACGGAAGCTTCCCCGCAATGAAGTTCTTGGCAGCAACCCTTCTGATCTTCACGGTATCTTCACAGATCTTCCACGCCTCCGGCGCGGACCAGAAACCATACGACAAACAACACTGGGAGCGCACGAACCAGCTGTGTTCCCGCCTGCTTCGGACGCCGCAGGAAGCTCGTGACCTGATTGCGCAGAAAAAGTTCGACGATGACGCCAACGAGGCGATGCACTGCGTGATTCGGTGCACCGGAATCGTGTCCGGTACGTACGACGATGAACTGGGGACGGTTATGGAGATGATGGAGGTTCAGGCGCAGGGCAAGACTGGGTTCGCGGAGTTTAGAAGCGCGGCCGAGGAGTGCTACGGGGGATTCGGGCCGGAGGACTACGGTGACGATTGGTGCAAGAAGAGCTATCTGTACTTTAAGTGCGACTGGAAGGCTTGGGTGCAGCATGTGAAGAAGGTGGAATAAAGAGAATCTCATTACCCTGTCCTTATCATGAAATGGTTTCAATCCACGACTCAGACGATGACCTCCGTGCATCCCACCCTATAAAGAAGCGCAGCTCTTCCTAGTAATCAGTTGAACGTCAACAGCTGCGCGATGAAGTTCTACGCGATCGCTCTACTAATCTTTGCCTCTGTAAGTACTGCAAAACCCGAACTCAACCCCACTCTAAGCGACCCCTTTCCGTAGATCATTTCCCTCGCCCTGGGAGCATCGCTCCCTCGCTCCGAGGACGACTGGGTAAAAATCCGCCGGACCTGTTACAACCTGCTGCGCTCCAGTCCGGAAGTGCGCGAACGCGTCGACCGCAAGCAGTACGACGACGAGCCGGAAACGCACTGTCTGATCCGGTGCGGCGGCATCATCTCCGGGATGTACGACGACGAGACGGGAACAAGCATGGAGGCGGCGGCCGCGCTGGCCAAGGGAAAGGAAGGTTTCGAGGAGTACCGGGCGGCGTTCGAGACGTGTGCGGCCGGCGTTACGCCAGAGGAGTACGGCGACGACTACTGCAAGAAGAGCTTCCGGCTGTTTACGTGCTCGTGGGCGGCCTGGCGGAAGTACATCAAGAAGGTGGAGTGAGGGTTGTGGGAGATGGATTCTGAAGAATTTATTGAATAAATAGACTACGTGAATGGTTTGTTTATTTGTTGGTTTAAGGTCGATTCACACCTCTCGTTGTCCCTTAACGTTGTCATAGAAACAATCCAAAAATTGGCGCTTTTCTTGCAGCAGTCAGACTATTCACAGAATGTGTACACATTTGAGATGGATTAGCTGAATCTCTTTCAATTATTGTTTTTATTAGGTTAAAGGTCCACTCACACTATTCCGCATTCATATAATCAAAAAGTTACTAAGGAATACTTTCCGTATTGAGAGGAATAATAAATTAACGTTTAAGATGAAGAATTCTTCGAAGCATCTGAATTTACGGAAATCAAAGAACAACGTCATTGTTGATCATTGTTGATTCCAGTAAAACTGAGATTAGTTTATATCAACTACTAGTGTAATGCACAATCAATCGATAGGCAAAGTTTCACTATAAAATGCAGTCCAACTATTACAGACATGATAGTTCAACTGTAAAAGTTCCACGATGAACTTCTCACCGATCACCCTGCTGGCACTTGCCTTGGTAAGTAAATTCTCTACCCTACTTCGAATCCCAACACTCTCAACTTGACTTCGCAGATCCTCGCGCTCTCCACCGCTACCTCCGAGGAACCAAACTGGGCCGCTATCTCCAACGTTTGCTACCAACTGCTGCGCGCCAGTCCGGAAGCTCGCGCCCGTCACGGCCAGGACCAGTTCAGTCCGGATCCGGAGTCACACTGCATTACCCGGTGCGGCGGCATCATCACCGGGCTGTACGACGACGAGACGGGGATCAGCATGGAGCGGCTGGAGGCTTGGTGGGGCATAGGTGAAACTGCGGCCGTTTTCCAGGAGTTCAAGCGGCACTACCTGGCGTGCGCTGGGACGATCGTGGCGGACCAGTATGGGAGTGATTACTGCAAGAAGAGCTCCAAGCATTACGAGTGCTTTTTGCAAAGTGGGATAAGCGTAACTTAAGAGTTGAATAAACGGTCTTTTATATCGATCAAATTGAGACAATTTTTGTTTAATCAACTGGAATTCGGCAATCATCGGAATAAGAATGAGACTCTTATCAATTTGTTGACTAGACTAGACATCAAAACTATTCTCGAGCTTGTAGTTCAACGGCAAAAGCACCAAGATGAAGTCTTTGCTGGCATTTGCCTTGATAAGGTTACGAAAATGTTGACCCGGCTGGATTTGTGGGCGTTCGGAGAAGGTATCTAACGTGCGCTGCGAAAATCGAGCCGGTACAGTACGGAGATGATTACTGCAAGAAGAGTTAGCAGCATTACGAGTGCTTTATGCAAAGTTGCGAGCACCAGAGAGGTGGCAATGAAGAAGGTTCGTTTTCACAGTAGAAAAACTGTAACTGTATCTCTACAAAGATTCTTAAAAAAGCCATGCATCATTTGACCGTCCTTATCAACCTTGCAAGCACAGCAAGGATCATTCGCGTAAATGAGTCAGTCCAACTGAGTCCTCCGAGCAATGCACTTCTTAACTCTTACCCTGCTGATTGCAGCATCCGTAAGCAAAAAAAAACCCTTCGAAACAGACTTCCCAAAACCCATCGACTCAATTCCAGATGTTCGAGCTGTCGAGCCAGCATCCGCTTCCAGACTGGAGCAACGCCATCCAGCTGTGCTACAAACTGCTCCGGATCAGCGCCGAAGCTCGCGAACGATTCGAGCGGAGCTATGCGGACGATGACCCGAACACTCACTGCATAGTCCGATGCGGGGCGATTCTGCGCGGGATATACGACGACGGGGCGGGAATTCGGATGGAGCAGGGCACCGCCCAAGGGGGAAGTGACGCTTTCGAGGCGTTGCGGAGTGCGTATGAACAGTGTGCTGCAGCGATCAGGCCGAAGGATTACGGCAGTGACCATTGCAAGAAGGGCTTTCTGCACGTCAAGTGTTATCTGCTGTTTTCGGGGTAGATTGACGGGGGTGACGGAAGTGAGTGCGGAAAGGTGCGGGAGGAGCTTAACGTAGGTTGGGTCAGATATTTCCGTAGATTTGTTGGATCTGGTTGAATCTTGAAGGTCAGAATGAAAATGACGAATAAATTATTGGCTAGTTTAAAGAAGATCTTTCATTTCTAGTCAATTGATAACATTTTGAGAAAAAAACCTCTGGCGTAGTTTTCAGGTTTTAGAATCGACAATGAGCTGCAAGTGACGCTAAGATAAGGTGGGATGTCAACCCGTTGCTATTGAGAATCTCTCACCAGGACATGTACTGTGATCGTAGAAAACTTCATTGTGGACTTGCTGGCTTTTAACTGATGGTAAGGTTTGGGGTTTGATACGCTCTCACATTTTTTTATTTTTGCTTTAAAACTTTCATAGAATTCTAGAATCAATGGAATTTATCTCAACAGAGTCAAGGTTATTGAATAATTCTCGCATTTCCAGTAATTCTTGAATATTTACAAGCAATTAATGGATTTCTAGGTAACAAAATGAAATCAAACAGCAACGTCATCAACAACGAATCTCGAAAAACAGGTTTCCAAAAAACCTGAAATTAGTTTGTATTAGCACAACCAAACTAGATTTACTATAAAATACAAGTACAACGTCTATTGGTAAGTTTCTGCATAAGAAATTTAATCAATCTGAATAAACATTTTTTTAAAGCAATTGAGAACGGATACGAATAGTGTGAACGGTCCTTTAAATGTTCAATTCCAAATGAAATAATGATACTTTCGAACCTCAATTTGAATAAGATTACTCTTCAAATTTTTAGTGACTCATGATTCTACCAGATTTCATTAGAAAGCCACGCCCTTATCAACTTTCCATAAACAGCTAGAACCATTCTCGTAACCGAATCAATTCAAAATCAAATCGATAACCGCTTACTCAATTCTGGAGTTTTTTTTTAAAGGCCCAATAAACCAAATTTCTTGTTTTACTTTTAGGGTGTTTTTGAGTCAGGAGAATTAAAACTCACCCAAAAAGCAAAAACTGAAAATTTGGATTATTGGACCTTTTCAAAAAACAAACTCCATAAATGTTTTCAAGAGGACCTAGCTCTAAATTGTCACTTTAACGTGCAAATTTGGACTTGGATTCCGATTCAGTGGTCAAAACTCAACTAAGATCACAAAATTTGGTCTCAAAGTCACGAAAAGTATTAATTTCCGTACAAATGTGTTGTTGACGGAAGTGGGCACGTATAGGTGCGAAAGGAGCTTAACGAAGGTCCGTAAGCCATTTGGGTTCCTAACATTTTCTTCAAGTTACGATTCAAGCTAAATTTATTGAACACATGTGAAGACAGAGCAGCATCCCTCACTTCTGGTTGAACCGGGTCACTTGATAACCTTTTGGCGAAAAACAAACTCTGGACTCAGAATCTCTCTCTAGGTCAGTCCGTAATCAACAGTCGTACGATGAAGTTCTGCGCTACCATTTTACTTGCGATCGCTTTGGTAAGGATCATGAAACCATCTGAAGCTACATTTTCAACCATGAACCATTCCAGATCATACCCAACTCGCTCGCAGACGAGCCAATCTCCAAGGAACAAAAGGTGAAAATCGCGCACACTTGCTTCAAGCTGCTGCGCACTTCGGCGGAAGTTCGTGAGCGGTTCTCCAGAATGCAGTTGGGTGACGACGATGGACAGGATATGACCTGTATGATCCGGTGTGGTGGGATCGTGTCCGGAATGTACGACGATGAAGCTGGGTGGAATTTGGATATGGCAGTGAGGCAGGCCCAAGGGAAGACTGGTGTCGAGCAGTACAGGGAAGCGTTTGGAAGATGCGCTGGAGAGGTTCAGCCGGAGCAGTACGGGGAAGATTATTGTAGGAAGAGTTATTTGCAGTTCCGATGTGGAATGAGGGCGTGGAAGAATCATATCAAAGATTAAGGTTTGAATAAAATATAAAACTCAAATGGATTGAAAATTTTAGATTTATGTCTTGCTTTTAATTTTAGATTTATGCCAAAAATTTATTGAGAGCACTTTTTGTGTGTGCTCAAACCAAAAACCCAGTGAGAAAAATCGGCTCAAAATATGTCAAATTAGACTTGATTCGTGATAATGAGAAATGTCAAATTTTAAGGACCATTTACACTATTCCGTGTTGAAATTCAACAAGCCAAAAACTGCTGCGGATCCACAACTGCACATGTGTCAAAATTTAAAATTTCAAGAATTCAATTAAATCATCATTTGTCAAAATGTTGAAAAAAAAAACAAGAACTCAACTGAAGAATTCTTTTTCAAAGTTGTGTTCAAAGAATGCAAAAACTGCTCATGATTTAAAAAAAAAGCCAGTGCAAAAACTCTAAGAAAAATATGTTTAAAAAAAATATGTATTCCAAATAAGGTCAATGAAAAAAATAATTCAAGCTTGAATATTCAATGCATTTTTTTTTAATTTTGGAATTTATTGAATTTTCAAAAATTGAATTTACAATCCAGCTAAAATTACATTTTTGAGATTTTAGAAATTTTATAAGCAGTATTTCCAAAGCGAAGCACATCCTAAACAAAAGATTCACAAAAAATAAGTAAAATCAAACTATGATTATCTTAATAATTTTCATCAAAAGTGCAATTTGAGTATTTAAAAAGAGTTGTGGAGAAATTCCATTCATAGCAGTTTTTTACATTTGTTTTTGATTGTTCCAGAAAATTACAAAGCATTTTGCAATGCCTTTGACATTTTCTTGAAACATGTATTGAACTTGGAACTTTTTAAAATTATCCTCACGTTATTTATTCAACGCTATTTTGTAATAAATTTTACGTTTCCTTTCGATAATGTTTGAATAACGTTATTTATTTCTTTATTTTTTGACAAATATTTTTTAAAATGTTCTTTTACAACTGCTTCAAAAAAAAAATAGCTACACATTTTTTGGTGTGTTTGATTTATTGTTTGTTATTAAGCAGGTACAAATATTTTTAAAAGTTTCCGCCCCCTCCCTTCCTAAATCGGCGCGAAAATTTAGGGGGCAAAAAATATGAAAAAAAATTGATTTATATTGCATTTTATACCACGAATCATGAATATAATTCAACTGAAATTGCCTTTAACTTTGGATTTTTTTTAAATTGTGTTTCAAAAACGCATATTATTTATTATTTTCAAACTTTTGTAACCTTCTCCTAGTGGAAAATTGTCTAAAGAATCTGATAATGCATTCCGTTTTCCGATTCAAAAACATGTTCATTGAGAAAATCACTTTGAGAAGTTAAAATAACGACATTCATCAACATTTTCTTAACTATAGTTAAATAACTTTTTAAACTCTTCAAATTTTTATGAAAAGTTCTTCTTGAGGAACTTTGAACACTTCTCTGCCACGGTCAGTATGATTCTAAACCATTCCGTACGTATTTTAATTAACTATCAAAGTCATCTCGTTTTACGGTACTTACCACGAAGTCGTGGAATGTTGTTAATCTTATCAGAGATGTTACAAAATCGCAAAAAAAAAACTTTTTCGTTTGCGCCCGCGAAAGCGAGAAGAGCCCAATCACGCAAAAGAAAATCGCTCCCGAACTCTTCGAAAAAAATCTACCAGTTGAAGATATTTTGTGAATCTCACCACTTCAATTAATTGATTTCGTTAGTGATAATGATTTTTTCGATTCTCTTTTGACCAATCTTCGTGCTTCCTTTCGGGTTTTTTTTTCTTGATGAGAGTCAACAGATTTTCTTTTTAGGAAGATTCGTTCATCACTGAGCCCTAGTAATGATCTGATACTTTTTCCTTTTTGTTCGAAAATGAGGCTTGTAAGCTCAGTTTTTTTTTAGTTTTAGAATTATATTTTTTTCTAATTTCCATACTTTTTTAGCCCATAATAAAGTAATCAAGGATCAACAATAGTAAAACAAAAAATGTCTTTGAAAATTTGAAAATATTTTGTCAGAGACAGTCAATATAAACACTATTTAAAAAAATAAACAAACGCTTTTAAAATGACAACAACTTGAAAACAGTTAATTTTAAATAATATAAAGTTTTTCAATGGAAATTAAATTTTTTTGGCAATAAGGTTTTAGCCCCTCAATTTTTTTATGTACTCTGTTGAAAAAAAAGTTCTAATCACAACCTACAACTTTGATGAAGAAATCAAATCGATCAGAAAATTCAAGATTTTCAAGATATGAATTTTCGAATGTTTTTATAGCAGTTAACATGGAAACAAATTATGGAAAATGGCTTATTTGGACAAAAGCAATCGATCGACAAAGTTTGATCAAAATAAAAAAAAAATACAAATTAAAAATCGCAAAAAAATAAAAATGCGAAAGGCTGGAGAAATGCAAAAATCGCATTAATTAACTTGATTCCTCCGTTTCGACACAATATGAAGAGTCGACTGTCTATGAGGTTAATCAACCTTCTTGTGTGCAGTTCGTTCATAATTTCAAGAATTGCAACCGACAACCAAAATGCAGTCGCCTTTGGAAATAATTTAAGTACAAAACAAATATAAATATCTTGTTGAGTGCTCTGTTTACCTAATCCTTAGAATTTGTTAAAACACCGTATAACCAATACTCTTTGGTATAACATCGCAAAAAATGCCATAAATAACCCCCAAATCTGTCAAACGAACCTCAGTCGTCATGGAGATCCCACAGCTTGCTGTGATCGTTCTAGCTCTTCAGGTATTCCAACAAATCTCTTCTGTTCAAACACCCAGCCTACTTCAAATCGTTTCTCCAGGCACAGTTGCTCCCAAGCTCCGCCTGGACCCCGCACTCCCCGGAGCAATTCCGCCGCTTCGAGGAGCTGTGCATGGACCTTGCAGAGGTCCCGGTCCGCCAGCGGGCACTGCTCCGAGAGCACCTCTATCCGGACGAGCACCGGACGCACTGCTTCCACCGGTGCTTGGGCATCGTCAGCGGGCTGTACTCGGACCGGGAGGGGGCCGATTTGGGCCGGGTTTACGCGCAGTTTGGCGGGGGACGGAACGAGACGCAGTTTCGGGACGGCGCGGAACGGTGCTTCCGGTGGATGTTGGCGACGGAGATGGGGGAGGGTGGCAGCGGGATAAGATTGGGGAAGTGCGAACGGCCGTACCGGATGCACCAGTGCTTTGCCAAGGTTTACAGGGAGCAGTTTGAGGGGTTGTGAGACAAATAAAGAAGCAAAAGCTTGATACAATAGTTTCGAAATGGGAACAGCTGATTGCAAATTCTCCTGCTTACTCAATAGCTGAAGACGACGACTTCGAGGGACGTCGCCACTCTTCAATCAGATAAAGAGAACGTCGTTTCTACTATCAATTTATTGAATCAACCACCCCGAAGCAGCTGATAAGCAGCGCTGTACCTTCTCTTTTTCGGCAATAAAGCAACATTGTCCGCCGACGGAAGTGCTCATTCCGTCCGAGACCTCCGCCGTGGCAACAGTATTCTTAAATTGTGTTCACAAAAAAAAGTTATGAATCTTTTCTCCGTGCTTGTGATTGTGGGAGCCACCCTAGCGGTATCCGTTAGCGGTCAACGGCGTTCCGCCGAAGTCGGTAAGGCACCACCGTGAGTCAATTTTGAGGTTATGTAAACTCTAATGAGCACCTCCGCGCAGGTCCCTACACGGCGCAGTTCTCCGGCTACAAGTACATCCAGCGGGACATCACCAACATGACGACGCAGCTGCTGAGCCAAAACTTTGACTTTCTCTTCCTGGCGGCGGACTTTGACCGGTACCACCGGGATCGGCCCGGCTTCGAGCAGCTCTACCGGGAAATCGCCGACCAAGCTTGGGCCGATGCGATCGCCCTACTCCAATATCAGAGCCGGCGCGGATTCCCGGGTCAGCTGGACGAAAGCTACCTGTTCCGGGTGAACGACCACCCCCGGATGACCGACGAGCTGGGTTCGCTGCAGATGGCGCTGGGGGAGGAGAAGCGCGTTGCCGAGATGGCGCACGCGATTCACCAGAAGGCCTCGGTTGCGGCGGAAACCGCCAAGGGGTACGATCCGGACGCGGCCCACTTTCTGGACCGGCAGCTGATCAAGCGGCGGAGTGGATCGGTGCGCAAGCTCACCGGGTACATTCACATCGTGAACGGGCTCATCAACCTGGACACGGTCACCCGGGACATGGGACTGCACCTGTTCGATCACAGCTTGAAGACGGTGCAGTAATGTAGACCGCAAAGAGATAAAGCAATAAAACAGTTAATCAGTTGATCGAGCTTGAGTTGGTGTCTGGTATCAGAAGGTTGTGAAGAAGCTCACGTCGCGCTTATCGCGCGAGATTCATCGGGAAGGATAGTGTTTGTTGTTGCTGCCATAGCTGAGTGGATTAGAAAATTGGTGTTTTGCTTAGAAGGTCAATTCCCTTATCGGAGATCAATGGATTGAGAGGGTGGCGGCTTGTCTATTGGAATTATCTTTGTGCATGGGTGCAAGTGATACGGAGGATACGTCACTCTAAAAAAATTGTGATGAATAATTAGAAAAAAATGTGAAGTTCTAAAACCAGAACTTTTCAAAAGTAATGATCTGTTGGACATGAACTGCTGGTGAAATTATTTGCATATTCAACATTGAAGAATCATAAGGATTTTTTAAGTTCTCTTTTGTGGACATTTGAGTTTAGTTTTATCTAAACGAACACATACGCAATTTCATTTTCTAAGCTAAAAAGATGAAATGTTTTTAAGAGGTAATTTAAAAGATAAAAAATACTCCTCATTTTATTTTGAAACAATGCTTGAATCTTTTAATTTCTTTTAAAACTTTACTATTCATATAAAATAGCCGTGAAATTTTTATAACAACGAATGAAATTCAAATAACTGAAAAATCTGAACAATTCTTCATCATTGAAAACTAATGAAATTTACTTAAAAATGTTCTTTTGGATGAAATATTATAATGTTTTTATTAAAAAATGATTTTAGAAAAATGATAAATTTCACGATGTTCACAACGTCCAAGAAATTGTAAAAATCAATAACCCTATATTAGTAATTAAATAAGGGTTTTCACTCGTTTAAACTCTACAGTAAATTTTATGACAAATCGTTACAGTTTCACACAAATATAAAATTTCACGGTATTTCACGGAAAGGCCAAATTTCACGGATTTCACGCTGTCCGCGAAATCGTGAAATTTCACTTACCCTAGTAGAGCAATTCTCTACGAAATCGGTCTTTTTTCTTCAATTTTAATTTTTGTATTTTTTAATCCGGCTGAAACTTTTTTGGTGCCTTCGGTATGCCCAAAGAAGCCATTTTGCATCATTAGTTTGTCCATATAATTTTCCATACAAATTCGGCAGCTGTCCATACAAAAATGATGTATGAAAATTCAAAAATCTGTATCTTTTGAAGGAATTTTTTGATCGATTTGGTGTCTTCGGCAAAGTTGTAGGTATGGATACGGACTACACTGGAAAAAATAATACACGGTAAAAAAAAATTTGGTGATTTTTTTATTTAACTTTTTATCACTAAAACTTGATTTACAAAAAAACACTATTTTTAATTTTTTTTATTTTTTGATATGTTTTAGAAGACATAAAATGCCAACTTTTCAGAAATTTCCAGGTTGTGCAAAAAATCACTGACCGAGTTATGAATTTTTTAATCAATACTGATTTTTTCAAAAAATCGAAATTTTGGTCGTAAAAATTTTTCAACTTCATTTTTCGATGTAAAATCAAATTTGCAATCAAAAAGTACTTTACTAAAATTTTGATAAAGTGCACCGTTTTCAAGTTATAGCCATATTTAAGTGACTTTTTTGAAAATAGTCGCAGTTTTTCATTTTTTTAAATTAGTGCACATGTTTGCCCAGTTTTGAAAAAAATATTTTTGAAAAGCTGAGAAAATTCTCTATATTTTGCTTATTCGGACTATGTTGATACGACCTTTAGTTGCTGAGATATTGCAATGCAAAGGTTTAAAAACAGGAAAATTGATGTTTTCTAAGTTTCACCCAAACAACCCACCATTTTCTATCGTCAATATCTCAGCAACTAATGGTCCGATTTTCAATGTTAATATATGAAACAATTGTGAAATTTTCCGATCTTTTCGAAAAAAATATTTTTGGAATTTTCAAATCAAGACAAACATTTTAAAAGGGCGTAATATTGAATGTTTGGCCTTTGTGAAATGTTAGTCTTGATTTGAAAATTCCAAATAAAATTTCACAAATGTTTCATATATTAACATTGAAAATCGGACCATTAGTTGCTGAGATATTGACGATAGAAAATGGTGGGTTGTTTGGGTGAAACTTAGAAAACATCAATTTTCCTGTTTTTAAACCTTTGCATTGCAATATCTCAGCAACTAAAGGTCGTATCAACAAAGTCCAAATAAGCAAAATATAGAGAATTTTCTCAGCTTTTCAAAAATATTTTTTTCAAAACTGGGCAAACATGTGCACTAATTTAAAAAAATGAAAAACTGCGACTATTTTCAAAAAAGTCACTTAAATATGGCTATAACTTGAAAACGGTGCACTTTATCAAAATTTCAGTAAAGTACTTTTTGATTGCAAATTTGATTTTACATCGAAAAATGAAGTTGAAAAATTTTTACGACCAAAATTTCGATTTTTTGAAAAAATCAGTATTGATTAAAAAATTCATAACTCGGTCAGTGATTTTTTGCACAACCTGGAAATTTCTGAAAAGTTGGCATTTTATGCCTTCTAAAACATATCAAAAAATAAAAAAAATTAAAAATAGTGTTTTTTTGTAAATCAAGTTTTAGTGATAAAAAGTTAAATAAAAAAATCACCAAATTTTTTTTACCGTGTATTATTTTTTTCCAGTGTAGTCCGTATCCATACCTACAACTTTGCCGAAGACACCAAATCGATCAAAAAATTCCTTCAAAAGATACAGATTTTTGAATTTTCATACATCATTTTTGTATGGACAGCTGCCGAATTTGTATGGAAAATTATATGGACAAACTAATGATGCAAAATGGCTTCTTTGGGCATACCGAAGGCACCAAAAAAGTTTCAGTCGGATTAAAAAATACAAAAAAAATCGAATGACCGAAATCCTAGAGAACTGCTCAGTAATAATGTTACAAAGCATGTTGTGATACTTTTTACTTCAAAATTTTGAATGTTTTGCTTGAAATTTAAAATTTAGTCTGTTTTGACACCCGAGGGACAAAAACATTAGAAATAAATTTTGAACCAGGCTCAAGTTTAAAAAAAAAGGTTTTGTGAAAAATAGTGTGACATTATTTTTTATGAATTGTGAAGAAATCGAAATTGTAATATTTTGCTCAATTGATAAAATTACGTCTTTGACAATTTTTCCACTTTCGTCTTTTGTCCATTCAACCTTATGTGTTTCGACCATTTGTCTTGCATTCCTGAATATACAATTGCCGGAGTATTCTGAAAATGATAAATAAAATCCTAATTTGTTTTTTTTATAAACCAACCTTAAGTTTGACAAAAAAAAAGATAATCATGAAAGCTGGGTTTGTTTAGTAAAATTTTGGTAAATCAGCAAAACCCTAAAAAAAAACTATCCGATTTAAAAAGTTAAAAAAAACCCGATTTAATCCCACCAGGGGTGAGAAAGAGCCTTTCTTACTAAAGAATATAACTTCTCTCAATTCACAACATCGACTTGATACAAAAAATCTTATGATGAAAGCAAGGTATTATTAAAGATGTGTTTTCTAAAAGAAATTGAAAACGCAATTTTCACCTATAGAATATTTTTAATCGTACAAATTCTTAGCTTCCCATGCGCAAGTGACGACACACACCGCGGTTTTGGTTTTCTAGTTTTGGTACGAGCCCAAAAACCGAACAAAGCAGGCGCAAAGCAAAACCGAGTTAACCGCACAGTGGGAAGCTTGCCATTCAGCGTCTACGAAAGTGAGAGAGTCAGAGATAGATATTTTTACAACCGCACCACTACACACTCAATCGCAATACCTTAGGTAGATAGCCATTGGCGTCGCGAGCATTGAAAACTTTGAAAACGATATAAAGCTTAGAAGCTTCGAAAGCTCCTATTGGAATCCAATGAACTCTGTTAAATAAAACGACACGGCAAATGAAGCCTACGTAAAGGCGATTTTAGGAGCACACGGGAAACAAATTGATTGTACCCGGTTGAATGTCCTATGTCAAAAAAGTTTTTGCTTAAACATTGGACAGTTATGCAAAAACGGACAGAGCAAAAGAAACCGAAAAGCTACGATATCTTACATGTTGAAGGAAACATCGGTAGACAAGCTACTACGAACGAGTATAAATCGAGCCGAAACATATGCGCCAACATTCTCGCGCCAGTATTCGAAGCTCAACTTGACAACTTGTCGACTTGGCGACGAAGCGTCGAAAATCGATGCAGTGTGATTTTTTAGCGATTTTTCGGTTTAAAATTCATGCTGAATCGACATATTTACGAAGGTGGAAATGACGTCCTGGCTTAAAGTAAAACCTATACCTTTCTTTAGTAAGAAAGGCAAAAAGTAAATCGTTCTAAAAATTGATCGGGATTGCCGATCGATGTCGAATTTGTTTCAGATGCTCACTCATGGTCTGTATTATGAATGTAGCAAGAAATTTCGAATAAAATCAGAAATGAAAAATGTTGGCGAATGTCACCAGGTGGGCTTTTACCTTTTTTTAGGGATTTTTTTTCTTATGGTAGGTCAATCAAACGGCTCTAACTCCAGAACCATATTATGAATCTGGATGAAAATTTGGGAGGTTGTAGAGCTCAAAAAATGCTATTTTTGAGATAAATAAAAGATATGAAAATGAAAAAATTGGACCATATTTTCATTTGAAAACTGTGTATTTTCTGGAAAAGTCTGGCCGCATCCAAAAACAGATGGATATTTCGAAATTTGCGCGGCAACTCGCCCAGGTTCAGCACACTAGCTTTCATCTGCATTTAGGAGAATCGAAATCGGATTTATGGAAGCTGAGAACGGCGCGACACAAAATTTTGCAAAATTTTACCACATACGAACATCACTCGACCTCCACGGAATTTATTTTCTCAAAATTCGAGGGTTCGAGATAGACGAGTTCTGTCAAGGTGAATCGATAGAGCGTCGAAAATCGATGCAGTGTGATTTTTTAGCGATTTTTCGGTTTAAAATTCATGCTGAATCGACATATTTACGAAGGTGGAAATGACGTCCTGGCTTAAAGTAAAACCTATACCTTTCTTTAGTAAGAAAGGCAAAAAGTAAATCGTTCTAAAAATTGATCGGGATTGCCGATCGATGTCGAATTTGTTTCAGATGCTCACTCATGGTCTGTATTATGAATGTAGCAAGAAATTTCGAATAAAATCAGAAATGAAAAATGTTGGCGAATGTCACCAGGTGGGCTTTTACCTTTTTTTAGGGATTTTTTTTCTTATGGTAGGTCAATCAAACGGCTCTAACTCCAGAACCATATTATGAATCTGGATGAAAATTTGGGAGGTTGTAGAGCTCGAAAAATGCTATTTTTGAGATAAATAAAAGAAATGAAAATGAAAAAATTGGACCATATTATCATTTGAAAACTGTGTATTTTCTGGAAAAGTCTGGCCGCATCCGAAAACAGATGGATATTTCGAAATTTGCGCGGCAACTCGCCCAGGTTCAGCACACTAGCTTTCATCTGCATTTAGGAGAATCGAAATCGGATTTATGGAAGCTGAGAACGGCGCGACACAAAATTTTGCAAAATTTTACCACATACGAACATCACTCGACCTCCACGGAATTTATTTTCTCAAAATTCGAGTGTTCGAGATAGACGAGTTCTGTCAAGGTGAATCGATAGAGCGTCGAAAATCGATGCAGTGTGATTTTTTAGCGATTTTTCGGTTTAAAATTCATGCTGAATCGACATATTTACGAAGGTGGAAATGACGTCCTGGCTTAAAGTAAAACCTATACCTTTCTTTAGTAAGAAAGGCAAAAATTTCGAAAAGTAACATTTTTCATTTTGTTTTGTTTTGAACGGTGAATTGACCAAACACATGAATGTTTGACATAAAATTTCACTCAGGAAGAGTTTCACGGAATTGCAAAAAATATTGTAAGCAACTTGTTGCAAAACTTGATTTTTCAGTACTCGTCGTATTTATCCAACTCTTTTAACTTCGTTGGAAAAATGAACAACTCGTGCTGAAAAAATCTTCTTTTTGCAAGTTTTTGCATAAACTACTGTTATTAAATTAGTTTTTTATTAGTTTAATATGATTAAAGTGCAAGGTATGCCATGAAAAAAGTTTAAGTTGAAAAATTCAATATTTATTCAATAAAAAATTACACTTATCAGCATTTTTTTGCATTTTTGCTTGCACGTTTTTTAAGATCAATTACAAGTACATGGCCTGGCAACCCTGAATACAGCCGCAAAAAGGACAAAAAAAACTGGAATTTTAACTTTGGATTTTACTTTGATAGCACTCAAATTTTCAAATGCCATTATCCAAGCAAATATTGATCGATTATTCAATGTCAAAAAAATCTCAAATTTAAGACTGACATTTCAAAAAGGTTTTTGCAGAATTTAGCCATTTTAAATTGTAAGTCTAGAATTTTGTGAACATTATTTCTAATTTCTGATTGTTTTCAGTTGGTTAGACTTCTATTTTCTTTGAAATTTAGAAGTTTTTTGAAAAAATATTTTTTTCGCCTACTGATTTTTTTAACCGATTCGAAGAGGGGGGGGGGAGGGAGGAGGAGCGACATAAACTTTGAAAAATATTTGCAACTGCCTTAAACAATTTCATACACAAAACACCGACTTTGACAAACTTTACCCCATTCAATAAAAAAGAGCGATTGGCCCTTTAGGAATGATCACGTGATTTTTTAATTCTAAAAACATTTTTTTTAAGGAGATGAGATAATTTTACAGAGGTTTAATTTTTCACATTGAAACTCGTAATAATTGTTTCCAAAATATGGTCGATTCAAGAATGTGGGATGGTGGGTAATTGGAAAGCAATCAAAAACACTAATTTACCCTAGTTTTCATTTGTTTTAAGGCCGTATCTCAACAAAAAGGTCAGATCAACAATAAAAAAAAGGAAAAATGTAGAGCACTTTCTCAGCCAATCGAATTTTTGTTTTCCGAAATTGGACAAAGATGAAAATATTTTAAAAAATTTAAAAATATCTTTTTTTTAGGTTCAGCATAACTCAACAACGATGCACTTTATCTAAATTCCTTTGAATCTTTTTCGAGAATTTTTAAATCTTTCAATTTATAACAAATTTTATTTAACTTTGCCCAAAAAATGAAACCACCAACTTTGCTGAAGATACCAAATCAATCTGAAAGTTTTTTTTTTTCGAAGATTTTTATAGCACTTTTGTAAGGACAAGCTCCAAATTTGCTGTGAGACTATTATGATGAAATCAATAATGCAAAATGGCTTCTTGGGACATAAGGAAGCAATGGACCAGTTTTCATTAAAATAAACATATTTTTTTCAAAATTGTAAAAAATTGCGAAGAGCTGGGAATTGTTTAGAAGTAATAATCGAACGTCAAACTGCTGATGAGCTAACATTAGAAGCCCCCAGAACCCAATGTCACCTCTCATAACGGTACTTGAAAACATGTTTTGCAAACTATCAACTTAAGTTTCTTTTAAACTCAGCTAAACTTGCTAAAAAAAATCATTTTAAAAAGTCGAGTTTCAACTTCAAACCTATTAAACTGCACAAGTCAGCACAATCCCTCTCGCATCCCTCATTTTCGTGAGGACACGCGCTCGCTCACTTCTCGCGCTCGCCCATGGACTCCCCTTCGATCCCCAATAACAATAATTAATTCGATATTTACCCAAACGTTCATTAATAACGGCTCTCTGTCTCTCGCGTCGTCTCAGCAAGTGTAAAGGGGGGAGAAGTTTTATAATGTTATTTATAGACCAGCCGAAGAAAGAATCAGCGAGAATAAAAAAAAACTGTAACAAATCAACACAATATTCGAAACATTCGACGCGCTCGGCGTCGCGTCGCTCACTGCTCACTGCTGCTCCTCACTCGCGGCTCACCCCGATCGAAGTAGCCGACGACGACGACGACGGCGGTTTCTCTCGCGCGATCACAGCAATCATATCTGTTTATTTTTACTTCACTTTTTTTTCGCTTACATTTCGCTCCAAGTTTCTCAGTTGGCCAGATTGGGGCCCTCACTCATGTTTTTCACAGTTTCGTTTCCTCCCTCTCTTTTTTCAGTTAATTTTGCCGAAGGTTCTATTGCGCTAGGAGATTTTCGTTTGAGTCTTGTTTCGTTCTTTTTTTGCACTTTGGACAGAAATTGGCGCCACCTCACGGTTGTAACTCGTTTGTTCTCACTTGATTCTGCTGGTTATTAAAAGAGTGCCGGCTGGTTTGTTTTGATTTGTAGGATTTTTTTGTGTGTGGGGATTTGCTTTTATTAACTGACGGTGGAAGGTGCTTTTGAAGGAAATTTTCCATACGACTCTTTAGTCTTTAGTGAGACTGTTGAATATGGTAATAATTTAGTCTATTGTAAGAATTATCATTAAAATTCAAACAATCCTTTTAATTATTTTATTTGCAACGTTTCAATTTCAAACTGTTGTCTTTTTATGTTTTAAATATTTGCAAAACACAGGTTTTTATGCTGTTTTTCACATTTTCACTTTCAAATCCTGAGTCCAAACCACTTTAAGTATTACTCGCTTCACTTTTATCGGTTATTTGCTCTTAAAGACTGAAATAAATGAATATATTTCTATTGTTTTGAAAACACATGTTTTGTCATTAAAAAAAATAATTTGAAAGATCTATAGAACGAGCAACGAGTTTTAAACGCTTTTTCGCCTTGAAAGTTTCGTGATTTGAAATTGCATCACAAAAAAAAAAGTTTTGCTCACCGATTTAACAATCAAATTTAAAAGGGCGGGGCGACATAAACTTTGAAAATGATTTCTATCGGTTTTATTCGATCCAAAACAAGGGATAATCAGCATAAAAAATTACTAACCATTATGTAATTATTGGGACTAATGTCACAAATTACTTTTTATTTCCTGAAATTACTTGAAATTACTAGAAACTACATGAACTTACACAAAATTTATTAGAATATCTATGTTTTTAAATTGTTTAAATTGTTTTTTTTTAAGATCGATATTTTTTAGTTTGATGAATTAGTTTAAATACCTATTGCAGCCTTAAAAGGCATTTAACATATTTCTAGTGCAATTTAATATAGGTTTTAATAAGTAACCTTATTGTCATTGTGCATGGTCTTAAAGATTTACTTAAAAAAAATAATGTTTTGCCTTCCTCACTGAGGTAAGCCTATAATCCTGCTCTAAAAATGAACTTTTTATTAAAAGCTCGAAGACCCACCTTCATATATACATATCGACTCAGAATCGAAAACTGAACAAATGTATGTGTGTGTGTGTGTATGTATGTGTGTGTGTATGTATGTATGTATGTGTTCAAAAATCTTGCCAAGTTTTCTCAGCACTGGCTGAACCGATTTTGATCGAACCAGTTGCATTCGACTTGGTTTAGGGTCCCATACATCGCTATTGAATTGTTTGAAGTTTCGATAAGTAGTTCAAAAGTTATGTATAAAAATGTGTTTTCACATATATCCGGATCTCAATTATATGCATGTAAACGATGTCCAGATCAATCATCCGACCCATCGTTGGTTAGGTAATTGAAAAGCCTTTCCAATGAGTCCAAAACATTGAAGATCTGGCAACCCTGTCTCGAGTTATGACCACTTAAGTGATATTTATGTACTTTTTTGAAGCCGGATCTCGCTTAAATGTATGTAAACGATGTTCGGAACCATCATCCGACCCATCGTTGGTTAGGTAATCAAGAAACCTTTCCAACGAGTCCATATAATTGAAAATCTGGCAACCCTGTCTCGAGTTATGACCACTTAAGTGATATTTATGTACTTTTTTGAAGCCGGATCTCACTTAAATGTATGTAAACGATGTCCGGAACCATCATCCGACCCATCGTTGGTTAGGTAATCAAGAAACCTTTCCAACGAGTCCATATAATAGAAAATCTGGCAACCCTGTCTCGAGTTATGACAACTTATGTTATATCTGTGTACTTATTTTTCTGGACCTAAAAAAAAAAACTGAAATATGTGTCCAAACCACTCATATTACCCATTGTTGGTAAAAAGTGAGGAAGGCATCAACCACACAGGTGGATTAAGTAAGTTTTTTATTATATTTTCAAAAGTTATTCTTTAGACTGAAAGGGTTGATGTTTGTCCTTTTTTATTATTTTTTTTTTGAAGATACACGACTTTTGCTTCTGAATATAAATTCCGTTCCAAAATATAATGAAAAATCATGAAATTACCAGATCAGATCAGATTAATCGAGAATAACTCAGTTTTTCTAGAGAGACTAAATTACTTGTTGAAATCCCGAAAAAACAGGATTATTGGCCAAACAGACACGATGCTGAACCCCTTTGGCCCTTAGTTTGTTTATTTAGAAATAAATGTTTGACATGGATCTACCCGTTTTTTTAGCTTTTTAAAAACCCACTTTTTCGAACAGTCCTTTCCTTCGGATAATCGATTTTTTGTTCTCTTATAGTATGACCCTTAAACTACTCTAAAGTGAAAACATCACGTACTTTTAAAAGACAATAATAGTGTTTTAAAATGCATTTAGTTGTTTTGCAATAAATAATATTCAAAAAATGAAAAAATTGACGAAAACAAAACAATTAGCGAAAAAAATTAAAACATTGAAAATTTTCAAAAAATTCAAAAGATTTTTAAGAGGCAGTATTTGTAAATTCTTCTCGGTTTGCTCTAAACATGCCAAAAGTGATTCTGATCGCAGGGAAATGCATTTTAAATTGATTTCAGCTGATTGTACTTAAGTTTCCATTGAAATTGTGAAGTTTTTTTTTTTGACAAAAAATGTTTGCCTCTGATTGTTCGGGCCAACTTAAAAGGAGGAGCGGGGTGCAAAAACATTAAATAAAATTTATACCAGTCGTAGTTGAAAATAATATTTTTTCAATGTATTCTACCCAAACATTTATTTATTTGTCATTTAAAAAAAAACAAATTTAAAATTAAAAATATTGTTTTGATCCCTTGCTATCCCGAGCAGACGGAAATATCTTTAAAATAACATTTTTTAATATTTGAAAATACCAAACCAATAACATTTTATGTTATTTATAACAAGATTTGTTATTTGTCGTAATGATTTTTGTTATTGGATTGTTATTGTAGTTATTCTTCGAACAAATCTTTGTTATTATTTTTGGTTATTTTAACAACTTATCCGATCATCCCAATAATAGTTGGAAGAATTCTTCCATAACAAAAAAAACGTTATTCCCAAGTTGTTTGGCTTTCAACCAATACAAGACCAATAACAAATTTTGTGATGATAACATAAACTGTTATTCAACTCTTATGAAAAAATATTTTTTTCAAGAAGAATCCATAACACTTTCTGTAATTTTAACAGTATTTGTTATTGAAATGGCATGAATTCAGTTATTACCTTCTTTTCGGCACAAGATCCTCTGTAATTACTCTTAGCTTTAAGAAATGTTATTACAAAAGCCGACTTGGTCCTAACCAGGTCTCTGTACCGAAAATGGGATTTGAAAAAAATTTGAATAAAATTTGACTTGGCATAACTTTTGATTTAATCAGCAATTTCAATCAGATTGAATTTTTTTTCAAATAATTTGCATTTAATAAGAGTTTTTGAATGTTTTTGTTTATCTTGAAAAAGTGGGGTTTAAATATTTTTTGTTGAATTTGGAAGCATTTCTTTCACAAATATTATTTTTTGTATTTTTGATTTGCATGAAGCTTTTTTTTAAGCTTTGTGTGTACTATTTCTATGAACCAAGGCTGCATTTTTTTATATTTTTTTCACACAAAAAAAAAGGATCCCAAACAGACGGTAATTACTAAATTCATGCCTTTTTAATAACAAATACTGTGAAAATAACAAAAAGTGTTATGGATTCTTCTTGAAAAATCAAAATGTTATTGGGATGATCGGATTAGTTCTTAAAATAACAAAAAATAATAACAAAGATTTGTTCGAAGAATAACTAAAAATGTTATTGGTCTGTTATTTTAATAACAATCCAATAACAAAAAAATCATAACGGAAAATAACAAAATTTGTTATAAATAACATAAATTGTTATTGGCCTAGTATTTTCAAATATCAAAAAATGTCATTCCAAAGTTATTTCCGTCTGCTCGGGATTGCTCAAAATAATCATTTTTAAATTATCTTATTTTTAGCACAAATTAGTCAAAACTTATTTGGCAGTGTTGCCAATTTAAAGAAAAGTCGTGAGTTTTGGAAAACGTGATATGGTCGAAAATAAATGTAGTGGGCCTTTTCAAACGTAATGATTGATTTGAAAACGTTGAACATATCTTGTTGAATGGTTCGGAAAATTTTACGGTGGGCAGTAGTTTGAAAAATTCAAATTTTAAGGCCACTTGGTTGATGCACGATCTCTTATGTAGAGAGTTTTAGAAAAAAATATTTTTTTTTCTAGAATTGGCAACACTAACCTGATTTTTTGATCAATGAAAAAGTACACACACAAAGTTTCATCAAAATTTAAAAAAAATGTAAAATATATTGCTAAGTTGTTTGGTTTCTGTTTTTATTTCCGTTTCATCTCCATTTTCTAGAAATGTGAAATGAGAATCATGAATTAGATCAATTATTTAATTTTTAAACAAAATATAAATCTGCATGACTTATGTTTAGATAGTTCATGTTATTAGAAAGTTATGTAGAAATATATTTGTCAATAATTTCGACCAATAAAAACAGAATGTATCATTAGTTAAAATTTTATATGATTGTAAGTCAGCACGATATTTGTTAGCGTACTAACTATTAAATGCGTTTGAAGAGTTTGATAAGCACATTTGAATTAAACCGTTTTCGTGTTTTAAGAAAAAAAAAACAACGAATAATTTATTTCCAGAATAGTTACTATTTCCATAATTAGAGCAATCAAACTGCTGTAAAATGCTCCAAATCAATCGCTGTTTACAGTCCACTCTCATTCAATCGGTTGGGCATTTCCGTTCACAATCTCCAATCAGGGACAAAAACAAAAACAGAACAGTTCCCGGTTACATGTTCTAAACTACTAAACTCGAGAGTACATCATCAAAACACACACATTCACTCAATTCAACCGCACTAAAAGCGCGCTCGCCGTTTTGTCTCAATTTAGTAAACTAATTCCTGGCGCAGCAAAGCCAGCCACCAACCGGTAGTCGCTAATTAATCAACAGACTAGAGACTAGTAGCGATGCATTCGAGTAGTGTTTCTCCAGAATCTCTGTTTAGAACTGTGTGTGTTTGCACGTCGAAAGATGATGATTCGTTGTTGCCCCCCCATAATGTGGGTCAGTTTGGAGATTTGTTTACTGGCGGCGGCACATGATTGATGGCGCTCGATTAAGATTTTCTCACTAGGAAGAGAGTTTGTTTTTTTGTGCTGCAACTTCCTAATTTAGTCATGTGAGAACGAACAAATTACACGGGAAAATGATTATCTTTGAATATTACGCCTGAAGGTAGGCAAACTTCAAGAGAAGTCAGTTTTAAACGATGAGCGAAATCGAATTTCACTTATTTTGTCCCTCACTAATCGAGCATCAATCACTGCTCAAATCACACTCAATTTGAGCAATCCTGAACCGTTTAGAGCGAAGTAATCCGTCAACCGGTGGTGGCGCCATCTCTGATCCAGCACTTGAACCCGCAAGTGACTTAGAGTCCCCCTCTCACTCACTTGACTCACGACTAGATGCATTCCGAGAATGCTTCCCACTTTTACTCGGAATCCGTCTCCACACAGAATTCACAAGAAAAATCTCACAGAAAAACCCCCGAAAACGCGACTCCTCGAAAAACCGAACCGACACGCGTACTTGTCGAAATCGAACTGATTGCAAAATTTCACGTTCACTGCACTCTGCAGCAAGTGATGATTTTCCCTTCCCCCCGAAACGAAATTTTCACTCACTCACGAGTGAAGGTTTTCCACCGCTGAGAGAACGAGCGAGAGAGTGAGCGCTCGTTTGTTTGCATTTCGAACTTGCGAGCAATAACAATTCAAATTGATGGCACTTCCTCACTGGAAGCATCGCGAGTGGTTCGCGCGAGCGATTCGTTACTCACGCTCTCTCGAAACGGAGTAGGCCACACGAAATCTGATCAGAATGATAATCACGTACAAAGTGGCGCGGCGTCGTCGTCGTCGTCGCCGGCTGCGATTGGAATTTTGTGTTTGAAAAAGGAAATAAAAAATAACACAGAGAATGAAGGAGGGGAGCGTCACTCGCGAGTAAGCGTTTGAAGGAAGCACTCACGAGTGAGTACAACCACTGAAGGAAGGGAAATGGTAACGAATTACTCGAAGGGGAACGACGACGGAAGACGGCAAATTCAGTGTTCAACGAGAAGGAGAGCGTTTCGTCGCGCGCGGCGCAAACGTTCTTGGAAAATTGGATGGTGCAAATTTAATGGTAAGTGATGCTTTTCGCAATTTTCACGGATCATTTCGTGGGGTGGAATTTCGGCCGATGAGTGACGACGGCAACGACGATGGGTTTGACAACAGGTTAGAGAGTGATGGGAGCATTCACAATTTTGATAATCTTTTTAATTCATCAGAATTCAATGAAATTAATTTTATAAATTTTATAAATTTGATAAATTTTATAAATTTGATAAATTTTATAAATTTTATAAATTTTATAAATTTTATAAATTTTATAAATTTTATAAATTTTATAAATTTTATAAATTTTATAAATTTTATAAATTTTATAAATTTTATAAATTTTATAAATTTTATAAATTTTATAAATTTTATAAATTTTATAAATTTTATAAATTTTATAAATTTTATAAATTTTATAAATTTTATAAATTATATAAATTTTATAAATTTTATAAATTTGATAAATTTGATAAATTTTATAAATTTTATAAATTTTATAAATTTTATAAATTTTATAAATTTTATAAATTTTATAAATTTTATAAATTTTATAAATTTTATAAATTTTATAAATTTTATAAATTTTATAAATTTAATAAATTTTATAAATTTTATAAATTTTATAAATTTTATAAATTTTATAAATTTTATAAATTTTATAAATTTTATAAATTTTATAAATTTTATAAATTTTATAAATTTTATAAATTTTATAAATTTTATAAACTTTATAAATTTTAAAAAATTTTAAAATTTATAAAATTTTTAAAATTTATAAAATTTATAAAATTTATAAAATTTATAAAATTTATAAAATTTATAAAATTTATAAAATTTATAAAATTTATAAAATTTATAAAATTTATAAAATTTATAAAATTTATAAAATTTATAAAATTTATAAAATTTATAAAATTTATAAAATTTATAAAATTTATAAAATTTATAAAATTTATAAATTTTTTAAAATTTTATAATAAATTATAAATTTTATGAAATTTTATGAAATTTTATGAAATTTTATGAAATTTTATGAATATTTATGAAATTTTATGAAATTTTATGAAATTTTATGAAATTTTATTAAATTTTATGAAATTTTATGAAATTTTATTAAATTTTATGAAATTTTATGAAATTTTATGAAATTTTATGGAATTGTATAAAATTGCATTAGAATTTTAAGAAACTTCATTATTTTTTTATTTTTGATTGAAATTTTCATTTAGTTTGATAAAGTTTATAAAATTAAATGATTTTTATGAAATTTTATTAATTTTCAAAAATTTACCATACATATTTTTTGAAAGTAAATTTAAATTGAAATTTGGCAGAAATATTTTCTAACTGTTGTTAATTTTTGTAACTTCATGTAAGTTAAAATTGAACGACCCATTTTTTCAAATTTAAAATAATTTCATAAATTTTCTAATTCTTTTCTAACCAGTTTGTGTTTGGAACAAAACATATTGCACATGATATTAAAAACGAAAAAAAAAACATTATTCTTTATACAGATACAAAACAAAACATTGGAATAGGACCTAAGCCGAAGTGTAAACAAAGAGTCTTTCCTGCTCACGTCAGTTGATTTTTACGTTTGGAACAAGCAGAATAGACTCTTTGTTTACATTTCGGCTTCGGCCCTATTACAATGTTTTGCTAGAGTTATCCAAAAGAATTTATTCAAATTAAAAATCAATTCTTAATGAATTAAACAAAATTGTTTTGGAATTTCGAATACTGACAATATTTTGAACTTCGGATGATGTTAATCAGATAAGATTTTTACAACAGATTTTTAAAGATTTTGATAGTTAATGCATTTCCAATGGATAGTCAAATTGTACACAATTGTGAAAGATAAGAGTTAATTAAACATAAAAAATAACATCCTTTTCTTTACTTCTTGTTATTTTCTGTAAATTATGGAAATTTTCTGAGTCCCGGTAAATTAAGTGCTTTGGCATAATGAAAAGAAGCTTTTTATTCTTGTTTTTAATTTTAAGTTTCAACGTAAAAAATTACAGAGCCTATTATTTTCAAGTTTTTAAGTTTTATGCAAAATAAATCATCAGAAATTAAAATTTTCATTATCAAATTGTAAAATTGATTGAAAATTATTCAGAATTCGTTACAAAACGTTTATTAGGTTTATATTTCAATAAAATATATATTCTGAAAAAAAAAATCATTTCGAAAAGCTACTACAGCGACTACAGCAAGTAAACCAAATTTTTTGACTTAATCAAATTTTAATAATTAAACATAATTTAAATGCTCTAATATTTCAATACGTATTAGCAGGCGTTAAAAATGCTTTCTCATTGTAGCAGTACTTCAAAAACTGACGGAGAAGTGAGTGGTGATTATAAATATTTACATTTCTTTTTTTGCAGCATCGAAAGGTTTGAACTCTCAACTGACCGAAGTTTAACTTGAGAGTCAAATTCTTGAATTTCTTGATTTAAGGTTGTTTGAATGTTACCTAAAATTATGAAAAAATCGATTTAAAAAAATAACCACACTTTAAAACTTCCTCACTCAACACCACCCTTTCGCAACAGATTCCTTCCTTAAACTTGCAACAGCAGCAGCAGCCCATCAACATAATCAAACAGAAGAAAACGGAACGAAGCAACACACCACGAGAGAGAAAAAAACTCATTCATATGGGAAATCATTAATCACAGCAAGCCTGCTGAGTGAGTGCGGTCCCCCCAATGCGAGTCGAAGTGAGTGCCAGTCGCCTTCACGGTCGGCGCGCAACCGGGTGAGAGATTTCTCACCCCGAGGGGGGTGTTCTCACCACATATGCTGCCTGCAAATATGTAGAACAACTCTATGAGTGTGAGGCCGAGTGAGGAGCAACACATAATCGATCATCTTGGTGAGAGAGCGCAAATCTTGCGCCGGTTACGTTTGAGAGAAGGTGAGTGAATGAGTGAGACAAGAAGAAGAGTGCTCATTGTTAACATTCTTAGCGTGATCACAGCACTCGTTGAGTGATAATTCGATGTCAAGTGATGAGCCACACTGAATGAATGTGGGTGGATGAGTGGGAGAGGTGAGTGAATGAGTAACTCCGTACAAATTGAAGGGATTTGGTGGGATGATGAAAGGGGGAGTGTGAGGGAAGAAGGAAAAGAAGCAACATCAACAACGACACTAAGGCATGCAATATGACTATGAAACCGCTATTAGACTATATTGTTTCGGTTTACACTCGCTCGCTCGCTCTCTCTCTCTCTATCTCACGTTGTCCGGTTATCTCTCGCTCTCACTCAATACGAAGGCAGTCCATTCCGTAGGTTCCTGCTTCGGTGATTTGCACAGGCCGACCGTGGCGCGAGCCACGGTGGGGGGTCACTCGATGGGTGGACTTTTTTGGGGACGAGGTGGAAAATTAGGGGTTGTACTACTGTTTACTCAACGGATTTGTTTGCAATCAATAGGTCGGGTGATTTGAAACTGATTTGAATTTGAACATTTATAAGTATAGAGAAGTTCACAAAAAAAAAACACCAGATTAAAAAAATCAATCATTAATTTCATTTGAAATTTTTAATGTTTATAAATTTACTAAATTTTCAAACGAACAGTTGACTTCACAAGCAGCAAAATAAAATTCTCAATGTATTTCCACAAAATTTGAATATTTGTTTACAAACCTAGATTTTTTTTTACAAAAATATGTTTATAAAATAACATAAACTTTTATAGCAATGAGAACTTTGTACAAAATAGGTAAGTTTTCATCATCAATATCAAAGTTTTTACAAAATATTAAATAAAATAATAACTAATCACTATATTCATGAGATTTTCTAAAGATGAAGTAATTAAAAAAAAGTAAGTAAAAAAAAAATATGAAAGTTAAGAATCGATTTCATCAACCTCAAGGCAATCAATTTTTTGCCATTACCATATTGGTCAATATTTATTTTTTGAATGACCTTTTCCCACCCCTTTTTTTTCTAAAGAGTATTTTGGGAGTCCTATTTTAGCCCTACATCTTTGGATGATCGAGTATCGACTGTATGTAAAAATCTATGCAAAATATGGCTCCGCTGGCAAATTATAGATATTTGAGCATTTTCATATTTATTTTAATTTAGGTGTTTCTTTAAAAAAAACTTCAACGTTGTAAATAACCACCAACAACAAGTCACTATTATTGAAAACTTTGATATTTCAGTATTTTTTGACCGATGAGATATTATAAAAATAGTATTTTACACACACAAAAAACTTTTTAAAAACGAATTTATTTCGAAATGCAATATTAAAGACATCATAATAAACAGCATTACATAGAAAAAAATAGTTTTTTGGTGAGATACAGCGTTTAAAAGAAAAGGAAACAGTTTTTTTAAGGTGAAGCCGTTGATCATTTTCAGGCATAAATGATCATCACTCTAAAATATTCTGTATAAAATTTAATTTAACAAATTTCTGCACCAAAATGAATCAGCATGTGTCGGTTGTTGCCTTCTTGCAGCCACTGAAGAAATTTTTGATCTAAATCAAATGTTTCTAAAAATTTATATAATTTTGTGGAACAATCATTGACGTCCTAGTTGACAATCATTGATTAATGACGATTTCCATAACTTCGCAAGGAATGGGATAATCGTTACCAAAAAGAATCAGCATGTGTAGAGCACTATTCTAAACCACTTGTAGACAAAAAGTTTATAACATTGAACGAAAAATCATGGCAATGATGGAAGCTCCTCACTTTCTACTGCCAAAATGTAAACCACTAATGGTTTAAATTTCAATGTTAAAAATGAATCATTTAATTTTTTTTGATATTTGGATTTTTTTTAAATTTTAGGTATTTGGCTGTTTAAGTAAGACTTAAAAACTTCATTGAAAAAAACTGTTTTATTTCTTTTTTTTTAATGCTGTACCTCGGCAATTCTAGATCAGTCTTCAATGTTTCTTCAACAATTTTATGGGAAATTTTCCGAACTCTTCGAAAAAACTTGTTTCAAGAATTGGACACTAAATTTGAAAATCGAATGAATGATTTTGTTATTTAAAAAAATGTAAAGTAATTTTGTATTGCAAATTTATATTGATAACTGAGGTCAAACAAATGATTGAGTATGTTTTTTCCACATTTTGTTTTATAAAAAAAAACGTGGCTCAAAAGTTGTAAATTTTTGTACCATAAAAAATATTAAAAATTTCCAAAATAACCCTACATGGTTTAAGCAAATAAAAAAAAAATATTAGAAAAATGCATGAAATCGATCGATTTCGTTGAGAATTGGTTATAAGATTAATAAATTGTCAATTTAAAATAAACTTCATGAATTCATGTACAGTCTTTTAAATGTTTTGCGACAAAACAGACGAAAAGAGTTTTATCAATATTAGTTTTTTCTTACTGACAGTTAAGTCAACTATTGAGTAAACAGTAAAGTTCCACTATTGATTAAATTTAATTTCATAAATTTTGAATCGTTATGCAATTTTTGAAAAGAATAACTTTAGTTGTTACCGATAGTTTAGCAACAAACATGAATCTTGAAAATTATCATAATTTTTTAAATTTTTAATGGAAATTTAAGTGCAATCAACTGGAATCAATTTAAAATGCTTTCTACTGAGTTCAGATACTTTTTAGCATGTTTGGGTTAGTTAAACAATCTTTTGATTTTTTGTGAATTTTGGATGTATAGTACCGCAAAGACTTTTTTTTCGCTGAAGTTTTCATTTTCGTCAAATCTTCCACATTTTGAAATTAATGATTAATTAATGACAACCAGAGGCCAAGGGACATTTTAAAAATATTTGTATCGGTCTTTTGTCTTCAAAATTTTTGTGTCCAAATTACCTAGTATGCAGTGAAGTTTGTTTAAAAAATTAGAAAAACAAACCAAAAATTGAAGTGACTGGAAAATGCTGAAACTAGTCAATAGACAAACAATAATGATTGGGGGTTCCAAAGTATGAATCATAAAAAATTTTACAGTAGTTGTTCGGTAACTGGGCGTTGTTTAACTGGGCTGCTTTTTAACTGGGCCGTAGCCCAGTTAAAAAGCAGACAAACGTCAAAAAACCAAAACAAACTAAAATGACTGAGGGGTTAATAAATGCAAAAATCATATTCAATAAATAAAAAAAACTTTTTTCAAACTTTTGTTTAATTTCAAGTTACAATTAAAGAAATATGAAAAGTCAGCATGGTAAATAAATTTGAGTAACTTTTATTTTTATATTTCATCTGGAAAATATTATGTATCGGTGGTTCCCTCGTTATTTTTTGTTCAGCCCAGTTACCGAACAACTACTGTATTATAGAAATGAAAAAAAAAAAAAACAAAATTAAAAATAAATAAAAAAAAAAATTAACAAAAAAGTATAGTTTTTCGCAAAGCAAAAGATGGCCAAAATGACACGAAAAAAAAATACTCAAAAAAAATTTTTTTTTGGCGGTTAAAATACTGAATGATTCAACTTAATCGACGCACCCCTCGTTTCGTTCCATCAGTTGCCGATATGGTGCTTGGTCGCTTGTCTTTAGTTGCTACACCCGATGATGCTGCTGGTGGTTGGATGGCATGGAAACAAGTGCTGATCATCACCCAGCACCGACTGACAGTCTCAGAAAGAGAGAGAGAATCAGCGCAAAGAAAAAAGCTACAGCACATATGCATTAAAGCCATCCACCAGCCAACAGGCTACACCAGTAACAACAGTAATGCTTAGGAAATGAAAATCTCGAGTAACATTTGAAAATGGCCAAACATTTGAAAAAAAAAGGAAACCAAAATCCCTTAAAATTTGATTTCAAGTCAAACCTGAATTCATGAGGTCCACTAGAAATTTTGAAAATGAACAAATATTTACCTGAAAAGAAAAGAGAAAAATGAAATGATTAGAAATTTAGTTTAATTTTTATTAATGTTAAACAAGGGAGTAAAATAAAAACAAACAGTGTTATAAACAACTATTTTTATTCACTCAAGAAACCGTTTGGATGCAATTTTTGTCGTTCAGCTGGTCCTCGAGCGAGCAACCGCACGGTCCCAGGTGCTTCTTCTTGACGCCCATCCGGCCGGCCTTGCAGTCCACCATGCACGGGTTGGCGTACGTAATGCCGTCGGTGCCGCACGTTGGCAGCACGTAGTTCGAGCACAGGGGACACATCCGGTTTTTCTGGGCCGTCACTTGGTCCGCTAGGAGGGCTACCGTGGTGATGGTGACCAGCGCTAGGAGAGTTGGCTTGGCCATGGCTAAGGGCAGTTTGGTGGGATTTGTGTGAGCAAGTTGGAGGTTTTTATAAAACAACTTGTTTAGTAAATTTGTGACGAATTTGATTTCACACGAATTAAGTGCAACGATGTGAAGATAAAAAAACTCATTTCGAGGTTTGTTAAACTTTGGCAATTCTCTGTATTACTCTGATCGAAAATAGTGTTTAATACAATTCAACCTTTTAATTTCAAACTGCTTTGGTTTTATCAGTGAAATCATTGTTTTGCCGTCACGATAAGTGTCAAACTCCAAAACAGTATCGAAAAGTATAACATTTTGATACAAGTGCTGAAAATATGAACTTTTCAGCACTAGTATGGTATAATAAAAGTAAAACTTCCTTTATCCCCACCGAAAAGTAACTTCTTCAGAGCCAATTTCCCACCAGCAAATGTCACTGCCTTGTTCGCTGCTCTGACCGCACATTTATTAAGGCACACACGTCCAAAATTACCATTCCTTCCCTTCTTGCCAACCCCTCTCTCCCTCGTATTCCTCTCCCCCTCTCCAATCCACCCCCACTTAAGGTAGCCGTTAAGCGGCCAAGAAGCATCTGGACAAAGTCATTATCCGGTTTTGGTCACTCACTTTTGAGGCTGAAAAGACTTTGGACTTGTAGAGTGGTGCGAGTGAGAAAGGGAGAGAGAAAAGAACCAACTACCAGCGAGAGGGAGAGAGGCAAATGTGGGATCAATATGGGGAACCGAAAAATGGACTGACCGGAGAGCGCAGAATCGATTCCTCGTGGCCTGGCCATGTGTGTGTGTGTGTGCGCGAGGTGGGAACATTCCCTGAGGAAGCGATGCCATACCATGCCAGGGTGAGAATTGTAGACTAAATCCAGTGTCAAACTCATTGTCACTGGCGAAACCGGATGGCGTTTCGAGTGACCGCTGGCGTTTGCAGAGGGGGGGATTGTCGGGGATTTGCGGAGGAATTTATTACGGGTCAACGGATTGATGGGAATATGCATAATTTTAAGTGTGGAAAGGTTTGAGTTCATGTAAAGTTTTTTAAAATAAAAATTCAAACGATCTAGAGCGTTTGAGTGTTAATATGATTTCTAGCAAAGCAATGAGTAGGCCTAAGTGAGTTTGTTAACAAACTGTGTATCTTGCTCATGATTTTGATGAAAATCTTTATCTTGAAAAGTGTCTTCGGCAATGTTGTAGATATTTCTCAGAATTTTTTCAGAAGAAAATATTTTAATTGCAAAAAATAACCATTTTTGAAAAATCTAATTTTTGCATATAAGTTAGAAAGCTAAAAATCCTATTTGACAGTGTAACCAATTTTTCGAAAAAAAAAACTTTTTTGATTTTATTTTTAGATGATGGATATATTTTAGATGGCAAAAAATGCCACCTTTGGAGCTATGCACGGCGTGTTTTCTAGAACAAACTATTCAGGAAAAAACAGTCATCGCTACTTTCAAATGTGTCTTATAGAAAATTTTCTCAGCTTTCCAATGCTTCTTAGAGCGAAATGTTTCATCGAGAAATTTCTAAGATATCTGTATTTTAAGTTTTTCGTTTTAAAATCCTTCATCATTATTGGAAACATAACAAAAAAAGTCAAGGAAACTTGTCAAAATAAGACATTAATCAACTTTGTGCAAGTTTGCAAATTGCTAAACACTTTGAAAATTCAGTTTTCACTGAGTTTTTGAATATTAGGGATTTATTCAGATATTAGAATCATTAAACCACATTAAAAATGTTTTTTTTTACAGGAATTAAAACATCATTAAATAATTGTTGTGTACCAATATCAACCGTCTGCTCTGATTTAGCTGCTACAACCGAAGTTTTGCAGGTGTGAGATTGTTAAGGGTAATATTAGAATTTTATGAATAATGATATTTTCTTATGCAAACATGAACCAGGAATCATGGATACAAAACATGATTTAAAATCGATAAATTTCGATAAATTACTGTTGCAAGCTTCAAATGTCATATTTTTAGGAGTTTAAAATAAAAATAAAATTTTATTAAGGGTTTTACTGTTTAAAATGCATAATGTTGAAAACACCTCACAAACACTTTTTTGGTTTGAACAAAAATTAAATATTATTTTGACAAAAAAATAAACAACTACTTCCATTGCGAACTATTTAAACAAAATCAAACAAAAAAAAATGAAAACAAAAAAAAAACATTTCATTTTTTTATTTTTTTATTTTTTTTAACCCTTTTTCAGCCTATTTCTATTATCGGCCTATCAGCACTTTGATCATGAATTACAGCTTTCATAAAATGTTTTTGACTGTTCCAAAGTACTAAATGACTCAAATAAAAGTGAGCAAGCAATTTTCCATTGTTGATACATCTGAAAATGTTGATTTAATAGTGGAAAACGGCAAAAGTGATGAGAATTGGTCGAACGGCTTAGAGTGATTAAAATGGGTATATTTCTCCTATATAACATGTTTTGGTATCCATGCAAACTTGTTAAAGATTGGTTAAAGAAATATGAAATATATTTATTCATAAAAATCTAGTAATACCGTTGCAAAAAAATGGTTATTTCGGCCAAATCCAAGCTAACTCTGAGTAGACGGCTGATTTCTGTGCACAAAAATAATGTAATAATCTACGAATTCTTTTTAAAGGTAGATTTTGATACGGTTTATGTTTTTAATTTCTGAATTAATCTTACATATTCAAAAACTCGATTGAAACTTGATTTTTAAATTATGTAGCGATTTGCAACGTATTACAAAGCTGTTTATTTTCTTAATTTGCACATTTTGATGAGTAAATGAAACATAAAACACATCATTTGACAAGTTTTCTTGATTTTTTTTGTTATGTTTCCAATAATAATGAAGGATTTTAAAACGAAAAACTTAAAATACAGATATCACAGACATTTCTCGATGCAACATTTCGCTCTAAGAAGCATTGGAAAGCTGATAAAATTTCCTATAAGACACATTTGAAAGTAGCGATGACTATTTTTTCTCCTTAAGGTTGCCCAGAAAACACGCCGTGTATGGCATTCAATTGATAGTGTTGCCAATTTTTCGAAAAAAAAAACTGAAAAAGGCGAAAATCTATTTAGATTTTATTTTTAGATATAAACTTAAATTTGCAGCCAAAACATAATTGACATAAAATTTTATATCTATCACCGTTTTCAAGTTATAGACGCTTTCAAAATAAATTTTGAAGTCATGACCAAGTTTGAAGACCTCTGAACATATTTTTTAAAGTTCTAAAAGAAAAGCAAACAGGAAAAATTAAGTTTTCCTTGCATCACCAAAATAGTCTTGATTTTTAAGTGACGATTACTCACTGAAAATGCTTCCGATTCTTCATGTGTACGAATACTTTTTCTGTTTTGATAACTTAACTTGTTTGTAACTTGTTTTTATCACAAATGGTCAATCTCCCCTAACACCTTATTTATTTATTTTTCAAATGTGTTTTAGAGGACCAAAAAAGGCAAAAAAAATCACAGGCAATAAATTCATATTCTAAAAAAAATTAAAAAAAAAATAATTTCCGAATCAAAATTAAATTCAAATTTTTTATTAAATGTTTAAAATGTACCTTACACGTAAAAAAAATCTTCTAACAAACTGATTTTTTGACTCTATACTATTTTCGATAAAACACGCCGTTTTCAATTTAAAGTTGATTTCGGGCTGAAAAAAGTTTACCATTGATTTTTACTAAAGTATCAATGTAAAAAATAAAAACTAGATAACCATTTTCTTATTTTTCGAATTAAAAATATTTTAATTGAATTTTGGATTTTTTAGACTCTATTATTATGAATTTTGAAAAACAATTCAAAAATCAAAATTTCATAGTCCTATGAATAAAATTCTCGTTGTACAGAAAAAGTTGCTTTTTGTCGTCTGAAAAATTAAAATATTTTTTATTTTTTTCTTTATTGTAACACTAAAATAGTAAAAATATGATTTTTGCAGGTTTTTCTTGTTGTTAAAATAAGTTTTTTTTTTAAATGAAGGGAAAATTTAAAGAGTTAAGACTGTTATAATATTTTTCGAATTTGTCCTCAGCATCAGGGCTGTGGAGTCGGAGTCGGAGCCGAAGTCGGTGGAGTCGCGTCTTTTTGGGGACCTGGAGTCGGAGTCGGAGTCAGAGTCGTCAAAACTCTAATAGCTGGTGTCGGAGTCGGAGTCAGTCGGCTAAATTGTATGAGCTGGAGCCGGAGTCGTGGCGATTTTCCACGCTCCATTCAAACGTTTTGTATGGACAATTGTCCACGAGGGGAAAGGGGGTGGGGGGTGGGGGGGCGTTGGGTTGAGCTTTCCAAAAAAGTGTCCACGTAGTTTGTGGATGGTCCCCTATCAGTATTTAACAAAAACAATTATGTTTCTAAAACATTATCAACTATTATATCAATCGTCTACTTGAAACGCAACATGCACATTTTGGTGTAAATAAAAACAAATCAAAGTGTCGTGCTGAAACATTTCAAGCGATTATCCCAATGTTTACAATTTATCTACAAAACTCTACAAGTGTTGATCCTTAAATAATATAGTTGAACTAGTCAATTTTTTTTAAATGCCTGAAATCGGGGTGATATAATTTATATAATTTAATTTATTTTTCAAATATTAGAATTTTCTCATGATTTGTATGTTTGAAGTGTCTACTGGGCTGGATCACACAATGTCCATGTACGTCTTCTCAAATAAATTCAAAAAAAGCTTTAAAAAATAGTTTCTTTGAAAATTGTTTATTTCAAAACCAGGGTATCTTTGATAGCTACTGCACACCAATTTATCAATTTTCAGTAAATGGAAACTAGCTGAAAAAAATAATTGAAAATTAGTGCAGCTAGCTTATTAAACTAAAAAAACTAACTTAATCCACCTATGTGGTTGGAGCCTTCCTCACTCATTACCAACAATGGCTGATTTGATGGGGTTGTACACAAATTTCATCTATTTTTTAGATCCGGATTAAGAAAGTACATAAATATCACTTAAATGGCCATATCTCGAGACAGGGTTGCCAGATCTTCAATGTTTTGGACTCGTTGGAAAGGTCTTTTGATAACCTATCCAACGATGGGTCGGATGGTGGATTCGGACATAGTTTACATACATTTAAGTGAGATCCGGCTTCCAAAAAGTGCATAAATATCACTTAAGTGGACATATCTCGAGACAGGATTGCCAGATCTTCAATGTTTTGGACTTATTGGAAAGGTCTTTTGATAACCTAACCAACGATGGGTCGGATGGTGGATCCGGACATAGTTTACATACATTTAAGTGAGATCCGGCTTCCAAAAAGTGCATAAATATCACTTAAATGGCCATATCTCGAGACAGGGTTGCCAGATCTTCAATGTTTTAGACTGGTTGGAAAGGTCTTTTGATAACATAACCAACGATGGGTAGGATGGTGGATTCGAACATAGTTTACATACATTTAAATGAGACCCGGCTACAAAAAAGTACATAAATATCACTTAAGTGACCATATCTCGAGACAGGGTTGCCAGATCTTCAATGTTTTGGACTCGTTAGAAAGGTCTTTTGATAACCTAACCAATGAGGGGTCGGATGGTGGATCCGGACATAGTTTACATACATTTAAGTGAGATCCGGCTTCAAAAAAGTACATAAATATCACTTAAATGGCCATATCTCGAGACAGGGTTGCCAGATCTTCAATGTTTTGGACTCGTTGGAAAGGTCTTTTGATAACCTAACCAACGATGGGTCGGATGGTGGATCCGGACATAGTTTACATACATTTAAGTGAGATCCGGCTTCCAAAAAGTGCATAAATATCACTTAAGTGGACATATCTCGAAACAGGGTTGCCAGATCTTCAATGTTTTAGACTCGTTGGAAAGGTCTTTTGATAACCTAACCAACGATGGGTCGGATGGTGGATCCGAACATAGTTTACATACATTTAAATGAGACCCGTCTACAAAAAGTACATAAATATCACTTAAGTGGTCATATCTCGAGACAGGGTTGCCAGATCTTCAATGTTTTGGACCCGGCTTCAAAAAAGTACATAAATATCACTTAAATGGCCATATCTCGAGACAGGGTTGCCAGATCTTCAATGTTTTGGACTCGTTGGAAAGGTCTTTTGATAACCTATCCAACGATGGGTCGGATGGTGGATCCGGACATAGTTTACATACATTTAAGTGAGATCCAGATATATGTGAAAACACATTTTTATACATAACTTTTGAACTACTTATCGAAACTTCAATCTTTATAAAACTCGATCTATGGGACCCTTAACCAAGTCGAATGCAACAGGTTCGGGTCAAATCGGTTCAGCCAGTGCCGAGAAACATGAGCTAGTTTGTTGGTCACATACATACATACACACACACATACACACACACATACACACAGACATTTGTTCAGTTTTCGATTCTGAGTCGATATGTATACATGAAGGTGGGTCTACGACGTTTTTATACAAAGTTCATTTTTAGAGCAGGATTATAGCCTTACCTCAGTGAGGAAGGCAAAATGAATGTAAATTTAAAGTAGTTAAATAAAATGTTCCCTTTTTTCAAACAACAAAATTCAAATTTACTCAGAAAATTATTGCGCTAAAAATGCGTTTTTTTATATTTAAAATACAGATAAGGTGTCGGAGTCGGAGTCAGAGCTGGAGTCAACAAATTTTGGAAAGCTGGAGTCGGAGTCGGAGTCGGCTAGAGATGGTAGGCCAGAGTCGGAGTCAACAATTTGTGGAAAGCAGGAGCCGGAGTCGGAGTCGGGGTCGCTTGAAATATGACCCGACTCCGCAGCCCTGCTCAGCATAACCGAAAACTTTGCTGAAGACACCGAATCAATCATGATATCATGAATTTTTCATAATTTTGTCAGCTTTATTTAGTCCTCAACTTAGCCACCGTTCATAATCGGCAATAAATTACAGTGTTTCCAAGAACGTTTGTTTTTTTTTTTAGTCTTGCCTTCTCCCCCTCCATCAACTCTCAATCCTCGCGATATTGCAAATTTGGGATCACCAGCAGCCAGCAACCAATGTAAAAAAGAAGCGCCAAGAAGTATTCAAATGTATAATCCAACTGTTGCCAACCATAATTACCTCTTTTGTTCCACACACTCTCAAACGAGCGATTCCGCGCTGCAATCGTCGTCGTCGTCGTCGGAGCAGAGGTAAAACACACGAGACGTCGATGGAGCCGCCAAGATCAACAACCTGTGAGATCATGACATGACGACGACGACGATTCGTTATTTGTATCGTCGCCACACTCATTCTGTGTCAGACTGCTGAGACTTCTGGGAGGGAAATAATGACACGCAAATGGTTCGGAAACTGACTCAGAAAAAAAGGGTCACCGATTGCGTGTTTAAACAAAATTCGAAAATTTTATGCTAAATCATGTTTTGAAAATGTTTACTTTTTGTTAAAATTCCTTCTAAAATTGCATTTTTTTTTCTTAATTTTCATTATTTTTTTCATCACTGTCTACAGACAGAAACTCGGACAGAAACATACTTTGGGAGTCATTTTTCGGGCGCGAAAGAAAAATCGTTGAACCTTACTCTCTCTCTCTCTCTCTCTCTGTTTCTCCCGGGAGAGTGATGGCAACATTGTGTAAAAGAGTTGCCAAACAGATTCCAAAGCGCTCCACATGGAAGTAATTAGGCTGCTCGAATTGGTAGGATTCTTTGTGGCAGTGTAAACAATGATGCTTGGAAACATATGCCAGCTGATGATGTTTTTTTTTATGAAATTATGTACTTTTAAATTGTGTCAGACAAAAATCAAAGCAACCCATTTGAATGTAGAATTTTTTCCAAAGTTGGGTAAGATTTTCAAACAACTGTCGCTTTTGAAATGTCAAAATAATTATTATTTTTTCCTTCAGATGCAAATGGACACTGCCAAACTTCTGCTAATAATTTTTGTCATCATGATGATACTGCTATCCATAATAATGGCAATACTGGCTTACATTGCGTACAAAAATCCGGAACTCACCCTTGGAGGAGCGTCCAACGAACGAGAGAGACACTATCGTCCATAAGCTAATCATTTAATAAAAAATAAAAAATAAATATGCAAAGACAATTCCTCAGTTCTTTTGTCAATGTGGGAGAATGTAATAAAAAAGAAATATACCGTCATCACGGGTGACATTGGGTCTGGGGGGTGAGATTGGGTCAGACAAAAAAGCTGAAATTTGTAAGACCCAAGGTACGAGCTTTCCTCTAATTCTCTAATTGGGTCTGGGGGGTGAGATTGGGTCAGACAAAAAAGCTGAAATTTGTAAGACCCAAGGTACGAGCTTTCCTCTAATTCGCCAAAATAGCAAATAATATTTAAGAGACGATAGCTCAGCAAATAGTTTTTAGTTTCAACAAATGAAAATTCTGTGAAACATTCCAATTCAAATAAAAATAATAATTTAAAAATTTTAAAATCTCGATCCAAAAACACTTTTTGTCGACCATATTAAAATATCCAAAAATGAGATTTTTCAAAAAATATATTTCTGTGCAATTTTTTTTTTTTGATAGTCTATTTAAAAAAGTAGATTTTTTAGAGTGAGAGTTCAACAATAAAAACAATAACAATAACGAAAATTGACATTAGACATACCCTCTGATTCGATTCCTCAGGCAAAAATAAGTATCTGTGCAAATTTTGAGCCAAATCGGTTAAGATTCAGGGGTCGCTTTTGGTCGTTGAAGTTTACATATATGGGGAAATAAATGTAGAATAATAACGGTGTTCAAAATACCGTTATTATGAAGAAATTATGCAATTCGAGATTGCACCTCTGTGCAAAAAAATAAAAACATTCACTGATGTAGTTTTCGAAATACAGCCCTTTTAAGATGTTACAACCGATTCTCAATAAGAAAACCAAAACAGTCTATACAATGTTTGCATTTCAAAGAATATGCAATTCGAGGTAATGATGTTTGTTGCTTCATATGACTGTCAAGTATCGCTGGGCCAAGTTTCAGAAAGTTTGCTGATGTAGTTCCCGAGATACAACCATTATAAAATGTTATTTCCGACTTTTTCAAAGAAAACCTATAATATCAATACAATTTCAACACTTTAAAGAATATGCATTTCGAGATAATGATATGCATTTCGACATAACGACATGATGACATTGGCTTCATTTGACTGTCAAGTATCTCTGGGCCAAGTTTTAGAAAGTTTGCTGATGTAGTTCTCAAGATATAGCCATTTTAAAATGTTATTCTCGTCTTTCTCTAAGGAAATCTATAAAATCAAAACAATTTCACCACTTTAAAGAACATGCATTTCGAGATAATGATATTTTTTGCTTCATATTACTGTCAACTATCTCTGGGCAAAGTTTTAGAAAGTTTGCTGATGTAGTTCTCGAGATACAGCCATTTTAAAATGTTATTCTCGACTTTTTCGATGAAAATCAATATACGTATTTCGTCTACTACTTGCAGACTTTATCAGTGTTCTGTTCTCGACTGTCGAGAACAGAACACTGATGAAGTCTGCAAGCGGTCAGCCCTACTGCGTTGTGTTTACCGCAGAGAGGATTCTGTGAACGGATCACATTCCACAGAATCTACAGGGGAGGAAGGATGCGTGGACATACCGTACCAAACGCTCCGGATCAGTTAGGTGTGGTGTGTTAGTGTAAATTTGGCAGATAATTATATTTTTAGGGAGGAAGTGGAATTGGGCAAAATGGGATTAAGGAATGGGAAAGTGAGGAAGGGGTAGGAGGGCTATTGAACTTATAGTATAATAATATAAGGGAATATAATCATTTAGCAAATAATGATGGAAAGCTCTCACCAAGAATCAGCAAATCTTAAAATCTTCGAAGGACACAGCCAGTTTGTGTCCCAACCTGCAGCTCCTAAGTTCTTAGGAGCCGCCAATCCGGCCGCATCAAATCAGCCAAGATTTCCTCGTCATCTGCGCGATTGAGGCTCTATCCCAGGTCAGCGACGTCTTCCCGGGCATGCAGCAACGCAACGCGAATCTCGGATATCTCCACCATCTCCACCTTGTCCACTGCCACTCACAAGTTCGTCTAGAACTAGCCAATAGGAATTTGACGGAAATCCTCAGAGAACAAAAAAAAAGCGGAGCGAAAAATCAAACAAACCGGACGCGACCATAGCTTACTGCGATCCCCCCAGAGATACTTGACAGTTATATGAAGCAAAAAACATCATTATCTCGAATTCCATATTCTTTAAAGTGCTGAAATAGCGTTGATTTTATAGATTTCCTTTAAAAAAGTCGGAAACAACATTTAAAAATTGCTGTATCTCGAGAACTACATCAGCAAAGCTTCTGAAACATTGCCTAGAGATACTTGACAGTCATATGAAACAAAATTCATCATTATATTGAAATGCATATTCTTTAAAGTGCTGTAATTGAATTGATTTTATAGATTATCTTTGAAAAAGTCGGAAATAACATTTTAAAATGGCTTATCTCGAGAACTACATCAGCAAATTTTCCGAAACTTGGCCCAGAGATACTTCACAGTCATATGAAGCGAAAAACATCTTTATCTTGAATTGCATATTCTTTGAAATGCTAAAAAAGTATAGATTGTTTTGGTTTACTAATTGAAAATTGGATGTAACATCTTAAAAGGGCTGTATCTCGAAAACTACATCAGCGAATGTTTTAATTTTTGCACAGATTTGACCTATTGTGTAAGGAATCGATAGACCCCAAAATCTCGGATTGCATATTTTTTTTTCATAGTAACGGTATTTTGAGCAGTTTTTTCAGTATTTTTCCACCAGGTGGCGCAGGTCTCGCCTAATTTTGTTCAAATGTGAGATTTTTGTAGGAAATTCAATTCCCTACAACTTTGTCATTTTTTTTCAAAAAAGTATTTTCTTATGTACGTCTTATATACCTCTTATATACTTTCAAGTATATAAGCCGATTTCTTTAAATCGCATTGCTAACAACTCATTACGATCAACAAGGATCTTCTTGCACCCTTCGACAAAGTTGTAAGAAATTGAATTTCCTGCAAGAGTTTCTAAACAAGCTAATTGCAGTAAACGCAAAAATCAAAGCTTTAGCTAAAATTGTCATAAACCACTTTTTTCTGATATAACATTAATTAAATTTAAAGAAAGGGTTTTTTACAAAATTTAAAAGCAAGGTTGAAAACAAATTGAGAGCAAATCTTGTTTGCCTTTTAAAAAACATTCACATAATGTTACAGACATGACCAGTTTGACAAAGGTAACATTTTCATACTATTTTTGAAATTTCAAAAAATCAAAGACTCATAAAAATGCAAAAAAAAAAACGCTTAAAGATTCAGTAAAATGTAAAAGAATAGCCTCCATGCTACAAAAAAAACCATTCCCATTTATGCATCATTACCGGTTCGCCACCGGTGGAGGAATGCCACCCAACTGACTTGGGGACGCTTCTGTTGGTGCTCCTGCTGGAATGCCCTGCTGAACCAGGGCTCCAGGGGAGAGCGCGGGCTGGGGGCAGGAGCTCATGCGCACTTGTCCGAACGGATATTAACTTCTCTTTACCAGTCGAGTGTGAGAGATCACAAAAAAGAACCACAGCCAAACGGCCTGGTGTTGAAGCCTTCGAGTGACTTCAATTTCAAAATATTTTCAAATCATTGAAGAATTTTTTGAAAATATTGTTTTGTAGATCAACTCTCAACATTTTTTTAAATTTAAATAATTGAATTTAACAATCCTATTCCAGTGACAAGCACACAACTCTATGCGGCGGCAAAGAGTGCGAGGAAGTGACGACCCCATTTTTGCGCTCTCTCACTCCCTCACAAACTCACTCTCTCACTCACACTACGCTCGGCAAGACAAATGGTGCGCCGTGTTTTAGTTCACACTTTACGTGACTTCATTTCGGAAATGAGATGACCGTCCACCACATTGCCCTTCCTCTCTCTCTCTACTCCAGATCTTTCGGGTGGCAATCAAACCGATTGCCCCGCGGATTTTATGGTCCATCTCCGTGGCGATGGTTCTGGTGCGATAACGTGCCCAGGGGAAACAGAACTGAGCCGTTTTGAAAGTTTGTGGGTTCATGTTAACTTTCGACGGATTTATCAATTTGATGTTGGAAATTAATTTTTTGAGAAAATTATAAAAGTTGGCAACACTGATCAAAAAATGAAAATTAGTGTTTTTGTTTCAATATTTTTGATAACAGTTAATTTTAAACATTAAAAATAGCTGATGATGGCAACACTGCTGTCATAATGACGATTAGCAATATTTTAAATTACCAGTCAGGATTTGGCATTGCGTTGACATGATCAAAAATCAAATTCAAATTATCTATTTTCTGTGTTTTTTTTTAATTTCATAATTAAATTTTTAAGAGAAAAAAAAACAAAGAATTGATGGCAACACTGACTCAAATGAAGTTGTTCAAAATAATCATTTTATTACACTCTAAACTACTCTTCATCAGCATCATCGGACGCCTTCACCACTTCCGGCTTTCCCTTCTTGGGCGCCCTCGTGCCCGTCGGCGGATCCCGCCCGTGCAGGATCTTGCCCCAGTCGGTCGTCCCGTCCGGCTTGGTCGGGAGCGCCTTTTCCGGCTCGTTCGGATCCTTCCCGAGCAGCTGCTCCAGCTCGCTGAGCTGGACCAGGATGCCGGGCGTGTTCAGGTCGATCTCGTCCGCGAGGTTTTCCGGGATTTTACCTAAATTTGGAAGAAAAAAGGTCGATGACCTTGGGTTGTTTATTACCATGCCGAACCTACCATCCTCAGCGGCCTTGTCGATGATCTTCAACATGCTGGCGATCTTGGAGCGGGTATCCTGAACCAACTCCTGCAGCTTCTCGTCTTTGCCTTTAGGAGGAGGTTGCGTTGGGGGTAGCCTCGTGGTTAGGCCGAGCTTCTGCTGGTACGATCGTAACGCCTTCGTTACGGCCTGAAGAAGTTTTTTACGGAATGAATTACTGAGAAAAGGTCTTGCGTCAGATGGAAGAACTGGAACGTCTTGGGCGGTAGGAAGGTTGCTGGGAGTGACTTCAAATTCTACCGTTTCGGACAGTTCGGTGGTAACCTCAAGCACTGCAGGTTCTTTAGAGTTGATCGGTGCTGGAACTTCCGGAACCTCGTACTGATTATCTGGAACAGTCGCAAGCGGAAGCTGCTCGATACCCTTAGGAATATCATACTCATAAGCTGCTGAAGCAGCTGGCGATTCAGCTTTAAGTTTCTCTGAAGATACTTCAGTCTTGACCAGACCTTCGTCCACATGATCAGGCTTGTTGGGAATCTCGATCACTACACTATGCGGAGTAACTACTATTTCAGCTTCTTCCGGCTTATCAGTAACCACGATCTCTACACTATGATGTTCGGAACTCTCCACTTTCTTTCCTTCGTCAACATGATCCGGCTTTTCAGGGATGACGATCTCAACGCCATTGGGTTTAACAGTTACTTCAAGTTCAGACGGGTTTTGCTCATCCGGCTTCACGATCTCCACCCCATCCGGTTTGACGATCACTTCCAGATCTTGCTTGGGACCCTCATCGACACGATCAGGTTTGTCCGGGATCGTGATCTCCACGTCGGATTCGCTTTGCTCAGGAAGTCGAACTCCCAGCTGTTGCATGATCGCCGCAACGTCCGGATTGTCGCGAAGCAGCTTCAGACGACCCGCGGGAAGACTCCGGAGGAGAGCTTCAATTTTTTCGATCTTGCTGGCGATCTCCGGGCGCCACGAAGTGATCTGCCGTAGGAGATCTTCGGGCGCTACGTTGATCGCGTCGACGATGTGGTGGAGCGCATTCAGCAGGTGTTGCTTCACGGTGATTGACTTGTAAGGACCTGGAGGTCCATAGCTTTCTGGAAGCGAGTTTCGACCAGTTGAAGGCAGAACAGCTGGTGGAGGTCCATAGCTTACTGGAAGCATGTTTTGAGCAGGTAGAGGTGCTCCATACTCCTGCCTGGGAGCCACTGGAGGACGTCCATAGCGGGTCCGAGATTCCGAAGGTTTCGGTGGTCCATAGCTTATTGGTACTCTCGACTGCTGATATGGAACCGCTGGTGGAGGTCCGTACCGGATTGGTAGAAACGGATTCCTGGAACTCGTCGGAGCACCATATTCTATCCTAGGTAAAGGAGCTCCATATTTCTGGGTAGGAATCGCTGGTGGCGGTCCATAACTAATTGGTAGAAACGATGGAGCAGGTCGGTAGAAGGGTAGAGGAGCTCCATATTGCTGGGAAGGACGACTCCAAGCAGGTGGCCCGTATTCTTGAGCTTTTCCGGGTACTGCCTCTGTGGAGTTCGAGGACCCCGGTTCCCCAACGCCAAGATTCTTCAACATTCTGAGCAGTGAACTCAGTGTTTTGGATCGGGAAGGTTTCTCCGATAGTCCACATGACGCGTGCAGTGCTACGAGTACTAAAAGCCACCAATGATTGGCCATGTTGGATTACGTTTGCTGTCCGGTTTGGGACTATTCGTGCACTTTATATCGTTCAGGGTAATTGGTGGTAAATGGGCGTTGGGAAATTGATTGGCTCCGTGAAATGTGGGATGACTAATCGGGGTAGCGATAAGGACTTCAAACGATTCTTAGTAGTTGCTCATTAAAGCGTAATATTCGAGGTAATGAATTCGTATTTAGCAAACGAAACGAAGATCATGCTTTTTCAAATGAGATATTTTGAGTAGTTAACTCGTATTCAGAGATTTTGCACTTGTTTCAATCTTCCAAAATTGCCTGTAAGATCCAAGCTATTAGATTATAATTCAATTTACACTTATCTTCTCAATTAGACTAAATGTATTATTGATGATTCGGTGGCGTATATTTGCTATTTCTAGAATCTCGAGACAATAAGTCAGAATTCTTCTCCGAATTATCGGATACTAAATCCTGCATCATGGTCGACGAGATTCAGACATGGAGTTCGTACTACTGGTGGCTTTTTTGGAGGATTCCTTTGGTATCCGAATGTAGGGAAAAAACTGTGGATTTGATCAAAAATCCATCTCCGTTTACCAGATACCTAACCCATGTTTTTGATCGTTGAGTCCTTGTTCCAGACATCGATTTGATTTTGTAAATCGTTTTTCAGAAGGATTCCTTGAGTAGCCAAGCGTATGCTCAAGGATTGTGGATTTAGTTATCAAAGGAAGAAGTTAGAATCCATCTCTGGTTTTCCGGATACTAAAACATCGATCATGAATTTTCAAAATTTTATCTAACTTGTGTTATGAATCCCCTAAGGACTTTATCAGTAAAGGTTGCCCCAAAACTTTCAAATGAGTGGATAAGTTAGAATCCATCTCCTTATGTCCAGATACCAACCGTCATCATGATCAAGATATTCAGATTCAAGATTCTCCAATGGTTTTCTTTAGATTCAACGAGTGCGGACAAGATTGTAAATTTTTAAGGATAATTTAGAATCCATCTCCGAATGTCTGTTTACTTTAACTTTGATACTAAATCCTTTATCAAAAATTCTATCGATTCAAGACTTGCATATGGAACCACACGGAGATTTCCCCATGGAAATCAAGGGACAAAAATTGTCTCATAACATCAATGTGAGGGGATAATAAAGAATCCATCTCTTCTCCAAATACTTATCATCAAAAATTTATAGACTCCAAGGAAGGATGCTGTACTGCAATTCAATTTTCCAATGGTTTTCTTCAGTTTACAAGAGAAGGGACAAGGATTGTGTAATTGTGATTTAGAAGAAGAGGATGAGTCTGAATCCATCTCCACAGTTCTAGAGAATCAATTCTTTAATGCGATTAATTTTTCAAGAATTCGGACTTGAATTTTCCTGTGGCTAGTCTGATGAGGACAGTTTAGGGACACGGATTGTGGATTCCTCTATGAGAATATTACTAAGAATCCATCTCCATTTTTTCAAATCAAGATGATTATTCAAAACTTGGACTTTCAACTAATGGTGGCTTTTCCAAAGGATTTTTTTGATATTCAAATTTTCCCATAAATTCCACATGAGGATTAATGAATCCATCCCATGTTTCCTTATACTAAACCCTTTATCTCGAGCAAATTCTTTAGTTTCCAGACATAAATTTGCAGATGGCTTTTCCATTTTTTTAGTTTCCAAGTTTAAGGACATGGGTTGTAAAATTTCGTTCACAAAGTTAATTAAGAACCCATCTCCATTTTTTCAGAATCAAAACCCTTAATCACCTCATGATTGTCGAAATGGAACTGCAGGTGGATTTTCGAAAGATTCCTTTGGTGTTCATGTTATAAAACATGGATTGTCCCAAAACATTCAAACGAGAATAAGTTAGAATCCACCTACGAACTTTCTGATACTAGCCTCGTAGTTGCGGTCAAATTCGAACTCCAGACACATAGTAAATGTCGCAGTTAGCTTTCGAATACTGGATTTTTGGAGTATCTCAAATTGGGAAAAGTTCTATTAACTTTCATATTAGAAGAATCCATCTCCGTGTTTCCGGATACTTAATCTTTGCATGCGAGCGATTCCTTGAGATCCCAGTATTTGGGTTGGTACTGAAAGTGTCTTTTCCAAGGGATATTAGAAGTACCAGTTTAAGAAAAAGTATTGAACATTTATTTATGAGCAAAATAGTATGAATCCACCTCCGTACTTCTAGTCACAAAGTCCTAGAACACGATTGATGACTCAAGATTACTGACTGTCGCTGTTGGCTTTTCAGTGGATTCCAGGAGTCCCCCATAGTGGAGAAAGTTGTGAATCTTCATATTAGAAGGAATCCATCTCCATATTCCAGATACATGATCTTTGCATGCGATCGATTGTTCCAGACTGGTCCTCGGATTGGGGTACTGTAAATTGCACTTTCAATGGAAAAGAAAATTGGTTGAAAAATTTCCCATGCAAGAGGGGTTTAGAATCCATCCCTGTACTTCTGAAAACTAAGTCTGAAAACATTATTAATGTGCCGTAATTTCTGACTTGGAGAGTTGGTCTTCGAATGGTCTCAAATTGAAAACAAGGACCGTGAAGTTCTAAATGAAGCTGAATCCATCTCCGAAATTCCATAAACTTAATCTTGGCATGCGATCGATTGCTTAAGATTCCAGTCTTTGGGTTGGTACTGTAAATGGCTTTCAAAATGGATGTTAAACTAGTTTTAGAAAATTTGTATGAACTTCCAGATAAAAGGTTGAGTTAGAATCCATCTCCGTACTTCTGAAAACTTAATTCAAGAACACGAATAATGCCTCAAATTTTTTGACTTTTCGAGTTTCCCAGAGTGGTGAAATCTCCATATTTTCAGATACTTAATGTTTACATTCGATTGAATCCTGAAGATTCTCGACTTTGGGTTGGTACTGTAATTGGCTTTTCCAATGGATTCTTAAGCAGTGGATTCCTAACTAGTTTAAGACAATGAATTGAAAGAGTGGATGAGTAAGAATCCTTCTCCGTACTTGTAGATACTGAGTCCTTGAACACACTTGATGCTTCAAAATTTAAGACTTATAGATTAAACTGCAGGTAGCTTTCCAATTGATTCCTTGAGTATCCAAATGATTTGCTATATGAAAAAATAAGCAGGGCTCCATCTCGGTATTTCCAGTTACTAAATCCTCGACCATGATCATGATTCTCCAGGTTCTAAATTTAGATTTGGTACAATACAGGTGGCTGTTGTAATATATTTCTTAAGTATCCCGAAATAAAACATCACTTCATTGAACAGGTTGACCTCAGCACTTGTTCCTTCCCAAATTGACGTTCCAATTCTTCACAACATACTTATACCGAAATATTCATACCTCATCAATCAATCTGTCCACGTTGGGACACATCTTCCGATAATCCTGATAACGAAGATCCGGAATCCTGATATTATATCTCTCACCCCTTGTTCGATCTCCGGACACTACCCCAACAACCACGACAACCAGCACAACCAAAAGCACGGACTTCATCCCGAATCACACTGAAAACCCCTGCGCCAGCTCACAACGCACCTATTTATGGACTATTCTTAACGACATACTTTCGAGATTAGCAGTTGTTCGCGCGCAACTAATGAAGCAAATCATTGGCCAGGGTGTCGACTCAAGCCGAATCAACTTTATTCAACAAGCTCCCATCCTGCTCACGACCAACGCCTTCTCCCCATCCTTCCGTGACAGTGCGGTACACTCCAGCAGCTGGCGGTTCCCGTACGTTTGGCCATCGCTGCCGCACACGGGCTGTTCCAGCACCGGAACGATACAGACGGTGTCGCGGATTGCGCGCTGCGATTGGAGGCTTAGCATCTCCAGCAGGCGGTACATCCGGGACAGCTGGTCGGCGACGTCCCGTTCCGAGAGATGGTGGAGGGTTGTGGTGGAGCAGTGGGGCAAGATGAGCAGCAGCAGTGTTGCCAGCGGAGCGATTGACAGATGGTGGGACGGCATTTTGGTGGGGAATGGTCACAAAAAGGTAGAATTGCACCTTTTAAGGTAGATTTGGAGAGTGCAATTAGCCATCAATTAGGGGGTTATTAGCAAAAAAGTGTAAATATTTTGGAGTTTTTAATTGGTTCATCACCCAAGTGTGAAAATTTGATGTTTACCCTAAAACTTACAGGACGCTAAGTGGAGGTTAGTTACCCTCCAGAAGTGGAATGCATCGAAACTCACCTGAAAGCAAAGAGAGAGAAAATGTGATTAGTTGAAAGCACTTTTGGTAAAAGGAAAATAGGTTGAGGGAATGTCACTATTGATTTAATGAGATTAGAAGAATAACATTGAAGGGAAAATCGAATTTCCCATTTTTTTGAAAGCAATTTGTGCAACCTTAACTTGCTTATCTTCGCAGTTTTACAGGATTCTTCATTATCAGTCAGCAAAGGAGAAAAGTGTGTCACTCAGAGATAATTATGAAGTCTCGGCTAACATTGCAAAAGAGCTCAAATTGTTTTAAAACAAGCCATTTGTTTTTGAAGCAATTTCCAATCATTCCATTTTAATTTGCTTCTCAACAAATGGTCAACACAATTTTCCTCTTTTTTCATTTGTTGATGCCACTGTACCATTATGGAGCCAGCGTGAGTTAAATGAGAAAAACTAAATGTTTCCACTAGTAGTTAAATGGAAAGCAATTTTAAGAGGAGCCCGAGCAAGAGGGAGCAGAGGAAAGAAACAACAACAACAAGAAAATGAAACAAGTGAAAAATCACAGGAGAGAGAGGGAGCACGCTGGCTGGTTAGAGTGACAAATAGCGCGGAGTAAATTGGTCAGCCTAACCCTTGATGAGTCAAAAGCTAAAAAAAACTAAAAGAAAACAAGAAATAATCACAAAAAATTAACACGCAGAACTTAACTTCTAAATAACGACCTTTTGAAATGTTAGTCTTGATTTTAAAAAAATTGAAATATTTTTTTTTAAAGGATCCAAACAATTCTGAAAAGTTGGCATTTGATGTCCCCTAAAACATTTTAGAAAAAAAAAATGTTTTTTTGC